>NC_029781.3:91956754-91964003 GCF_000817695.3 Arachis duranensis
AGAGCAGTATGGGATTCACCTGCGACTGTCAGATAGAGTTGTAAGTGAAGAGGTTGGCGCGAATGAACCACAGCCACAACAGGAAGAACCAGCTGGTCCTCAACAGCAAGTCCGGCCTCATCAGCAGCAATTTCAGGTATTATTATTAATTTTTACCGTTTTAAATTATTATTAATTATTATTGTTTAGGTTTATCTATTATCATTAATTACTATTAAATGTAATTAATTGTTAACTAGGTTCCAGCATATGAGCACCACTATTAGGTGGGCATATGAGCACTAGTATCAGATGCCGGCATATGAGCAACAGTTTCAGGATCCGGCACATGCCCAACAGCTTCAGGCACCGGCCTACGGCCAACAGCAACAGTAGTGGCCGGCATATGAGCAGCATGCACCATACATACCAGAACCACAGCCACATCAGGCACCTAAGCCTTACATACCACAGCTGGTACTTCCAGCCGATGGTCACTTTAGTCCGTTAGATGGATTTGTCACCCTCAGCTTGTCTCAGGTTCTGAGAGATACAGATTATCTATTTTCAACGCCACCGTAGGAATGGCCTACTCCATCTCAGCAGTCTGGTGGTCGTCGAGCCACATCAGGTCATGCCAGTGACTTCGACTTTGATCAATCGATGGGTCATGTAGATCCGTCTGGTCCTTCCGCACCACCGTGTACCCAGTTGTTTGATTTGAATGAGTACCCGCAGCAGGAAAAGGGAGATTTGGGACATGACTTGTAGCACTGGTATGATCTTGGTGGAGCGAGTGCTCCAGGGATGAGTGGTTTCGATTTGTATGACATTGGTAGTGCGAGCATGCCAGATTTTGGTGGTCTTGACGTTGGCAATGGTCTAGATGCCGGTGTGTCTCACGGTTATCTGTATAACTTACGGACACAGACTGTGCCTCCAGACAAATACACCCTATCCTTAAATTCGAAGAAGGCACCGATGAAGTAGTCTATTGCAGTTGATCTTGTATTTAGTGTTGTATCTTATATTTAGATGATTCTATTTAGTATTATTATTATATATTTAGCTTTGTTCCCGTATAACTCTGTTTGAAATTATTATATTGCACTTTTGTAGTGAAATGTTTATTTATTAAAAAGTTACATAACAAGATTAAAAATTTTATTTATTATAAATTGTTAACTAGGTTAAAATACATGACGAGATTATATAAAAAATAACATATAATTGTGAAGTAGGTCATAACAAAGTTACATTGAAAAACTTAACCACTAATAACCTCCAACAGAGCTTGGACCTGCGCGCTGAGGACATCGGTTGCGGCTATGTCCCTCGCGTCCACATATAGTGCAGTGGCGAGGACCATGCATATCCCATGAATCTATCTCATTCAAGTAGCGGGTTGACTTCGGTCTTCCTTTTGTCACGCACCTCAATGTCTATTTGGCGATCACCTTCGCTCCTTTATATCTATCCCACATAGATGGTTCACCCATCGGAACAAACTTGCCTCTATACACCTTGCAAATTTCAGACATCTTATACACGTCGTGCACATATACTTACCAATCAAGACGCTGGTTAGCGCAACATGTAAGAACGTGGCAACATGGGAGTCGCTTGACCAGGAAATGGCCACAGTCGCAGTATCATTGTGCAAGGTTAACAGTGTAAACGGAACCATCTTCTATTTCGCGAACCTCAAACATCTCATTTCGCATGTCGAACCGGTTGACCACAATGTTTTCTACACATCGAAAGCTTTCTTCAACTCTCTCCGTTGTAAATTTTGAATACGTGAATCCATTGCGGACACGCTCATGAGCCTCGATGATCTTCCAAGTAAACAATTCATTCAGCCGATAGAAAGTAGACCTAACAATGGCAGTCACAGGAAGGTTGCGTGCACCCTTCAGGACAGAATTTATGCACTCTACCAAGTTTATCGTCATATGTCCCCAACGATGATCCCCATCGAATGCCAACACCCATCTCTCAACACCGATGTCATCGCACCATTGAGTATATGCCTCACCCCGCTCTTTAAGCCTCTGGTAGTTTTTGTTGTACTCCTATTCCATCCTAGAATAGCCTGTTCAATAATTCATTTAATCTTAAGCAGAAACCACAAAATTACTATTAATAGGACCATAACAGCAAAATGAAATACCTGTGTTAACCACCAGTTTATGCAAACATGGAGCCTTGAACCTCCTTAAGAAGTTGGACCCGATGTGCCTGATGCAGTACATGTGCCACGCTCTTGGTGGTGACCATGCATTGTTATTGCGAGCTACTGCAGCGTCGATAGAGGTATGGCGATCAGAAATAATGCCCACGCCATCAATGGTAACAACATATCTTCGCAAATTGGTTAGGAAAAACTCTCACGCATCTGTCGTCTCACCCTCGACTATCGCAAATGCAATGGACACAATGTTTTGGTTCCCATCTTGTGCTACCGCAACCAGAAGTGTACCTTTATATTTATCGTACAGATGCGTGTCATCAACCTGCACCAATGGCTTGTAGTATCTGAATGCTACAATACATGGATAAAAGCTCCAAAAAATGCGGTGCAGTATTCTTACACCTTGAACCTCCTCACTCTCACGGTAAATGGGGAGCATTTTAATTTGCACACGAGACCTTGGCATCTTCACTGCCATTGCTTTCAACCATACTGGCAGAGTCTGGTAAGAAACTTCCCAATCACCGAAAACTTTTGCGATAGATTTCTGCTTTGCCAACCAAGTCTTGTGGTAACTTACAGTGTAGTTGAACCTGGATTGAACTTCTGCAATAATAGACTTTACCTTTATCGACGGGTCTGCTTCGACCAACGGCCTAATAGTCTCTGCAATCGTGTCTGAGTCCAACTTGGCATGATCTTGTGAAATCATGCTCATGGTGCACGTGTGTTTGCCATTGTATTTCTGATCTCCCAACAAGCTTTCTTTCGAATCAAGCTAGCTCAGATAAGCCAATCGCACCCTGCACCATAACCCTTGAATTTTGCATAAAATGTCTGCGGCTCAGACTCATACACAGTGTAATCAACTCCTCTAGCGATAGTGTAGCTTTTGATTGTAGATATCACCGACTCTGTCGAACCAAATTCCATTTCGACACTAAACTCACTATCTTCTGCGGCAGCGTTGCCTTCACCTACGACATGCGCACTACCATTAGTCAGACAAGGCAAATAAAATAAACACTATAGGCAACTTGAATTAATAATCATAACATACCCATGTTCGCATACTCAGAAAATTCCGGGGCATGCATGGCTTCGAGATCTAGAGTCTGCATAAAAGACAAAACACCAAACGGGTGCTGGCTTACAATCACATCCACTTCATTTTGCACCGCCAGATTGCCTGCCAAGTCTCCGTCACGTTTTCGTCATCGACTTCATAGTTGGCTTCGAACTCCTCTTTATTGACACTTTTATCTTCTCCCCAATCTATATCCTTGAGCTCATCAACATTGACCTCCTCGCCAACTGCGCCTAACCCTGACTGCTATTCGAACTCAACGTATAGCTCTATCATCGGCACATGAAATTGGGTTTGTTGATAAATACATAACGTCTGATGCATACTGGCATTGCCAGTGATGGGCATCATTTGAAACTATATCAGCCCACCAAATACTTGTACAGGACTCCTGTATAAAATGTTGCTCATCCTTTTTGAAATGTGGCTTTGAATGTTATTACAAAGTCCATTTTGTAACTCTACAAAACTCATGGTACATTCATAAACAAAAGTCACTCCTTCATGTGTGTTTGGTATAACCTCATCGTTATAATACACTCGCAAGTTTGCAATATTTTTCATAACTTCAACCTCACCTAATCCGACTTTTTTGACACACCTAACTGCCAAAAAACTCAGAACTACGACATATGTGCAAGAAAGAAGAATAGAATGAGCAGAAGTGAAGTGAGACAAACTGAATGAGAGTCTTGCTTCATATTTATAGGCGGGACTCTTAATTAAAATATTTTTTAAATAAAACATAATTTGCATTTTTAATTTTTCAAAAAAAAAGCTGAGAGCCCATAAAACGCAACTTGCATTTTGGCTCTTACACAAAAACACAAAACACAAGATGCGTTTTGTTACTTCAAAAATAAAAATTAATGCCCATAGCAAAACATAGCCTACGATTGAGTTTAAAGAGAATTAAAAGAATTTAAAAACCTTTGAAAAAACAAAACAAGGACTGCTCGTTTGTTTATTTTCCTCAACAAAGAAAATGAAAACAAAAGTAGAAAGTAACCTACATTTTGGCCAGATATCATAAGAGTGAAAATTTTGTCCATACATCCATTTCATTTCATTGTACAACACCAACATCAAATCTATAACCAAAAAAAGAGCCACGAGGGGGTATATCTTCTCATCAATACTGATTAAATAAATCAAGAAACAAGAAATAATATACTCGTTCGTGCTTTTGTTATTCACACACGAGAAATAATAGTTGCCTAGCTCTCTGATCTTATCATAGATTTTGAATTTTTAATTTCAAAAACTCAAACTTCGGATAAAACAATAAAAGAAACCGTACTTTTTTACTACTATATACCCACACGGCAAAAGTTTTGGTTTTGATTAGGCATGCATATGGTTTATTTAATATTCAGTAGTAGAATCATGTGTGGATTTTATTTCTAATAAATAAAGGTTTTAACTTTTAAAGAAGCTTGAGAAAGACACTGCCAAACGAAAAAATGCTAAGGCCAACATTTTTAGGATAAAATTGTGGAGAGTTATTTAATATGAGTTTAAATAATAATAATAATAATAAAATATTTAATCAGCTAACTTTTCTCTCATTGAATATGATATATTGAATTCGTATGATTTATATCAAGAAGCAAGGTATACCGATGGAAACCCTCTGATTCACATTAATGCTTCAACCAAACTGCTCCAAAATAAATCCTCATCATAATATAGTGGAAACTATAGTCAGACGACATACAGACATATTCATAATAAGGACATTTTTAATATACAGATGTAAATTTAAAGATATGTTTATGTGGTAAAATCTAAACTACACATTCTAAAGCCACATTTTTTGGTTTATTTTTAATATACAGATGTAAATTTAAAGATATGTTTATGTGGCAAAATCTAGACCATACATTCTAAAGCCATACTTTTTACTTAAAACCGTAACTCTTCATAAAGAAAAGCGTCACCTTATGAAAAAAAGTAAATTAGAAGATTTAAGAGAAGAAATAATTAAGTTATCAAAATTAATAGATCAAAAATTAATGATTTTAACTAATGTCAATTGTAATGACACCGAATTCTTAAAATCAATACAAGATGATTTTTCTCAAAATCTTTATTTTACTATAAGTTTTATTGAAGGACTTCAAAAACCTGAAAAAACTTATTTTTCACATGAAATTTCTAAAAAATGTTACCATGGAAATGATTCCCCACATCTTCATCATACTTTTAACCCACAATTAAATTCTATAGTAGATATGCTTGAAGAAATATTAGTATCCATAAAATTTCAAAATATAATTAACATAACAGATTTAAAAGTAAAACCACCCTTGAAATTATGAATATTGAAGAAAAATTAGAAGAAGTTACAATGCTTTTCAAACAATTAAAAATGGCTCAAGAAAATAATATTATGGAACATAGATTTCAAATAGAAGAAGAATTAGTAAATTCCGAAAATATAGAAAATGAAGAACACATCCTAGATTATTCAAGTGACGAAGAACCAGCAATTCCAATTCAAGTAAAAAATGAAGCTGGAACATCTAAGGATAATCAATCTCAATTTAAATGGGAAACAGGTTTTGATAATTATGCTTTTAAGAAAGGATTTATAAATAAAGATTCAAAATATACAAAAATACCATCAAAATACGTTCCTAAAATCCAGGAAATGGAAGGAGAAAGAATGCTTGACTTAGACTGTAAAAAGAATGAAAAAGAAATTTTCGAAAATTGGTTAAATTCCTTTTTATTAGAAGCCTTTACTAATCCAAAACTTAGTGAATTGTCTGGAAGAGATATTTGGAATTACATAGGATTTCATACTAAAGGAACTATAAGAGATTATATGACATCAGTAGAAAACCAAATAATAGAAGAATTAGCAACAAAAACAACAGCTTATGATAAGATATTATATATAATGATGATTCTATATAAAGAATTTTTTGGAAAAAATATTATAGATCATAGACAAGAAGTCTATAATAAAGAATATCAAGAAGCAAAAAACCATTTAGCTAATATTCAGACATATGATCTATGTAATGTGGAGTCTTATATATGTGAATATAGAATACATTATTACAAATTAAAAGAAGAAGATAAAAATCATTATCTTAGTATGTATATAACAAAACTTCCATATCCTGCTAATGAATTTATAATGGGAAGATTTATAAGAGAAATAAATAGAGGGACAATTGAAAATAATTTTGGTGGAGCAACCTCGGCAATTAGAGAGGAAATAAAAGAACGTTGTATGCAAGAAGCAACTCAAAAAAGATTTGCAAATATAATTAGAATTTGCTGTCAGGATAATGAAGAGATACCCAAAAAATATGGGCTTAATAAAAATTTTCAAAGAAAAAGAAAATATCAATTTAGAAAAAGAAAATACTATCCAAACTGGAGAAAAAAGAGGTATTTTAGAAAAAGAAATAATAATAAAAACAAAAGACAAAAAAGTGACTATTGCCCGAATAAAAAAGAAAACTGTAAGTGTTGGTATTGCCAAGAAGAAGGATACTATGCAAATGAATGTCCGAAAAAGAAGGATAAAAAAGATCTTACTAAACAAATAGAAATTACTAAGTCTTGTTTCATGGAACCTTTAGAGGAATCTGATGATAACTTAGACTATATTTTTGAATATGTCTCAGAAACAGACTCCGAGACTGAGTAATAATGCCACATTTATTACTATAAAAATAACAGAAAAGTTTATAAATGCCTTTATAGATTCTGGAGCAACACAATGCTTTGCTAGTTCAAATATAAAACTTGATTGGAAAAAATTAAAGAAACCATTAAGAGTTAGAATAGCTAATAAATCAATACATAAAATTGACCAAAAAGCAGAGATGGTTGAAATTTTTATTCAAAATTATAAGTTCATTATTCCATCTATATATATGTTAGATTCCGGGATGGATTTTATCATAGGAAATAACTTTTTAAAGCTATATCATCCATTCATTCAAGAATTAACATATATAGTTTTAAAA
>NC_029781.3:91964082-91976671 GCF_000817695.3 Arachis duranensis
AGATGAAATTTGTGCTGAAAATCCTTTAGATATTAAAAATACAAATAACGAATTAGTAAGCATTAAATTAAAAGATCCTACAAAAGAGATAAATGTTCCAAATAAAATTCCTTATTCCGCAAGAGATAGAAAAGAATTCTCATTAGAATGGAGAGATCTTTTGGAAAAAGGAATTATAAGATTAAGTAAAAGTTCTCATGCGGCTCCAACCTTTTATGTCGAAAACAATAATGAAATTAAAAGGGGAAAACGAAGAATGGTTATTAACTATAAGAAGATGAATGAAGCAACTATTGGTGATGCTCATAAACTTCCAAGAAAAGACTCTATTTTAGAAAAAATCAAAGGAGCAACTTGGTTTTCATCTCTTGATGCAAAATCAGGATATTGGCAACTTTGTTTAGACGAAGAAACAAAGAAATTAACTGCTTTTACTTGCCCAACAAAAGAATCAACAAGTGTGCTGCTCTATGAATGGAATGTATTACCATTTGGATTAAAACAAGCCCTAGGTATTTATCAAAGATTTATGGAAGAAAATCTAAAAGAGTTAAATGAATTTGTTTTAGTATACATTGATGATATACTAATTTTTACAAAACAGGATAAAGAAGATCATCTTCAAAAATTATTAATAGTTTTAGAAAGATATAAGGAAAAAGGATTAGTTCTTAGTAAAAAGAAAGCAAGAATAGCAAAACAAGAAATAGAGTTTCTTGGATTAATTCTATCTACTCAAGGAAAGCTAAAACTTCAACCAAATATTCTAGAAAAACTCAAGGAAAGATAAAACTTCAACCAAATGTTCTAGAAAAGGTAAATTTATTTCTAATAAAATAGAAGATAGAAAACAATTACAAAGATTTTTAGGGTGTATAAATTATATTTCTGATCAAGGATTTCTAAAGAATATAACAGAATACACTAAAAGCTTATTTCCAAAAATAAGTACTAAAAAAGTATGGAAATGGGATGAAAAAGATAGTATACAAATTTAAAGAATTAAAGAATTATGTGAAAAACTTCCAGAACTTTATATTCCAGAAGAAAATGACTACTTAATAGTAGAAACAGATGCTTCAGACATAACCTGGTCAGGATGTCTAAAAGCTAAGAAAGCTATAAAAAGTTTGGAACAAGAAAAAGAATCACTAGATTCTAAATATCCCCCAAAGGAATTACTTTGCAGGTATATTTCAGGGACTTTTACTCCAACAGAACAGAGATATACTACTCATGAAAGGGAAACTCTAGCAGCAATTAAATCTCTTAAGAAATGGAAAATTGATTTACTACCCAAAGAATTTACATTAAGGACAGATTCAAGTTATCTAACAGGTTTCATACGATATAATCTAAAAGTTGATTATAATCATGGACGATTGGTAAGATGGCAATTATTTTTGTTACAATATCCAATAAAAATTGAATATATTAAGGGTGACAAAAATGTTATTGCAGATACATTAACAAGAGAATGGAGTTCGTCTACAACGCATTAGATCAAGAAATTCAAAAATACGAACAAGAACTCGAATGCAAGCATTGTCAGAAAATAAGGACACAGATCCAATTCCTCAAGAAGGCCATCGAAACAATAAAATCAACACAACAACCAAAACCATCAGAGTTCAGCCAGCTAAGCGTGGTGGACAAATCAGGTGAAGAAAAAATTCCAGAAAATAAAACCATTGCTGAAATTATCAAAAAATCCACCCAAGATAAAAAAATATTATGTAATTTATAATGGCCCCATGAAAGAAGTATATGATGCCTGGGAAAAAGCAGCACCATTTACACATCAATCAAGGATAATTCATAAATGAGGGTTTTTAACACTGGAAGAAGCAAAGGAATCCTTCAGGGAATATGAAGCTCTTCATCCAGAGCAAACTCTGAAAAGAGCAGATAAAGCTCCAATTCAAACCCAGAGAACAGGGATAATAAGAAACATTCCTACAAGGGCTAAAATCAAGGAAAAGAAAAGGGTCTGTAGATCAAATCTCAGAGAAACCCTTAACATAGTCCTGAATTGGAATGAAGAAAAAAGGGCAATCTTGGGATATTATCCTATTGCCAAAGAACAGCTAACAAAGCTAGTTATATTTCCAGATGCTTCCCCATCTGACACCTATCAGTTTTTCCAGTATGGATTAATTGATACAATTTTAATCTTTAATGATTTAAAAATTATTAGTGAGTTTCCTACAGGATTTATTGATGCAGTAAAAAGATTTAAAAATATGATTGACAACGTAAATCCAAGGGATATATCCCTAAAATTTACGAATAGCCAACCTATTTTTAATGAAAAAGAAGAAAAATTTACGAATAGTCAACCTATTTTTAATGAAGAAGAAGAATGCTTGGTTCCAGCACACCAAGTAATATTATTCATGTCTGTCTTCCCAGAAAATTTTCAACCAATTAATCAGATTCAAGATTTAACAATTTACAGTCATGAAGGAAGGCTAGCCAGTACATTAGCAAGGGTTTTTGAAAGAACTCAAAAAAAAAAAACAAAGGAATCTCACACAAGGATTAATTATAAAAGTAGAAACACTCTGCTTGTGTCCAGTAAAAGGAATAAAATTGAAGAAAGAGAGATGAGACTCTTAGTGGAATTTGAATTAGCATTCTACAACTTATCTGGACTCTTAGAAAAGCTTCCCGAAGGGATAAAGAGGAATTTCTGCTATTTGATAAAAGACAGAGAAGACCACAAGTGCCAGCTATGTGAAGAAAGCAATAATGAAACAGAATCAACCCACATGATAAAGGAAGAAGACAACGCATCTGAAGGTCACATGATGAAAGAGGAGGACAGCACATCTGAAGCATCTCTCAACATTATTGCATAGTGACGTAAGCACTTAGGTCATAAAGCACCAACAATGTAGCTGGTGCAAGATAGCAAATAGTGACGTAAGCAATGACGTCATAAGAAGGGTAAGGATGGGAATTGTCCATCAAACCCAACTATTATAAATAGGTTGCTTAGGCAATTGTAGAGGCATCAGACAATAGAAAGCAGGAGGCTAAGAGTACTCATATGCTAGGAGAGCAAGGAGGAAGCTGCCGAGGCGATTCTATAGTCTGAAGAAGAATTCCCTTAGGAAAAACCAATTCTAAACTCCCCTCTGGAGTTAGTATCTACAATCTCCCCTCTAGAGATAAAAACATCTTATGTAAAATATTATAAATAAAGGAAGTTTTTCTCCAGAAAGGTACGCCTTTATCCTAATCTCTTATTTATGAATTATTTAGAAAGTTTAGAATTGACGAAAGAATCTGATTATTATAGATTATCTGCCTTATTAGATAATGAAAAACAGGCTGTTCTAAAAACAGAATTAAATCTCAAATTAAATGAAAATTTTAATAAACAAAATCTTTTAAAAAAAGTTTTTAATAGAAAAAATATAATATACTATGGAAAAATTCAACTTGAAGCCCCTATAAAGATAAAATCCGCCAATGGAGAACTTGAAATAGCTTTGATAAATGATGAAGAATTGAATAAACAGATTGAGAAAATTAAGGATCAACAAAAAAGATCTAAAATTGGATGGATCCATATTAGTACTATACAAGTCTTAATCAAATCTACATATATGAAAGGAATTAATTCACCAATAAGCTTAGCAATCTGAGATAAAAGAATTACTGATGACCCAATAGATCAAATAATTGGAATTGTTCATGGAAACTTGCCAAACGTAAATGTTAAATTCAATGCCCATCTTGGATACGCTATACCTTTATCAACTGAAAATCTTGGAAGATCTATAAGCTTAGCTTATAAATTTCACAGAAAGAATCTAATGGAACAAGATAATGAACAATTTTCAATTACATATGCAATAAATTATGCTTTAACAAATAGTCATCATAGTATAATATTTAAAAACAGAGAAAGAATTTATGTTGATGAATTATTTCAGAAAATTGTAAAAACAAAAATACCAAAATATAAAGTTATTGAAAACCCAGTTCTATTATTAAAAGAACCATCAGGAAAATTAGTTTCATCGAATTTTCAAATAAGAGAATCCAAAACTAATAGCCCTTTAAGTTTATCTAAGTTAAAAATCAAAGAAGAAAATTCTGAAATAAAAGAACTAACAAAAAAGGTCGAAAAATTAAATGAAACCCTAAACACTAAATTATGACAATAAATAAAGAAGAAATATATGTAACTTATCAAGACAAGAAACAAGAGCTATTTGAAAGAAAAAATCGTTTGAATTATTTACAGTTTTCTGAAATAAATCAAAGAGCATTTGAAGCCCTAAAAATAATCAATGGCAAGTTGAAAAGAGAAGTTGAAGAGCTAGAGAAATTAATAGAATCTCTAGAAAATAGTGATGAATCAATGATAGAGTTTGCAGAAATTTTAAAATAAATAATGAAGCATAAAAAAGATTGAAAAACCAGAAAATAAAATTAAAAGAAATAGGACGAGAAAATTAAAAGGTAAAATAAAGGAATATAAAAGGGGATTAACAATCTTCAGATTGAAATTAATGATCTTATAATAAAAAGGATAGAAATAAGAATAAATATAAACAAGTTGGAATTAAACTTAAAAAATTTATAAATGCCTGGAAAACCATATTATGACTTAAAAGAATTAAAGCTATTGAAAGAAAAAATGGAGAATGAAATTCAAAAATTAAATAGATATTTAGAAACAGGAGAAAGTGTAGAAATAAAAGAAGTTATTGAGGATTTGAGAAATTATATTAAAGAAAAAGACAAACAGATAAAAGATTTTATATACAATAATCTATGCAAAAAAGAATATTATAAACTAAAACAAGATTGAAAAGTTATAAATTAAAACTAGTAGAAATAGTCAATACTTTTTATCAAAATCTTTTAAATAAAGCACCTATACAAATTATAAACTTATTCAAGGTAAAATATGAAGAACTAATAGAATTTTCGAAAAAGAAATTAAAAGAAAAGTCGAAGTTAAAAATTGGTATCAGAACCAAGTTAACGATTAAGGGTAACACTTTTTCTTTAAGCAACACTTTTAGTGATACACTTTTAAAAACAACAAACAACCATAAAAAACAAAAATCTGTACATCTACATCTATACACTAGATGGACCATAATAATAACCACACTTACAAATTTGGGGGTAAGATCGTATTATTGGTTCATATGTCACCATTGTACGTATGTATGTAGTATTTTTGTACATACGGTAAATAATGCATGCATGATAATCAAATCCACATGGTCTTTAATTTGTTATTTTGTACACTATTATTATAAACTTAGCTAATAAGAAAAAAGTAAAAAGAAAACGAAGAAACCTTATAATAATGCTTCATATCGCAATTAAGCAATGACCATATATATCTTATGATATTATTATTATTGATTAATATCAGCTTTATTTACAGTTGCGGACAGAGAAACATGTCCCGCAAAAATAAAGGACAACTTATTAGTTAAGTAAATTATGAACTCCTCAACTCGTCCAGTGCTATGAATTTGACTATTTGAGTTAATTCTCATTATCTTCGGCATGAAAAAATTTATAAAAGTAAATTCTTTTATATTTAAATATTTTAAAAAATATAAAATAATTATTATTTAAAAAATTTATAAAATTATCAAAATTAAAGTTTAACTTTTACGTGATTTATAAGTAAAATTTTTAAACATCTCTTGCTCTTAACTATTGAAAGTATCACATATAGTGGCCATGTATAAAAATTGGTTTGGACAAGTACAATTTAACATGAGATAAAATTTGTCCCTGAGACTTATTAATTGTCATGGCAAACAATACTATTATGGAAAACTGTTTTCGTTGAAATCTAACCGGAACGGTTTTATTTATTGGTACCATATTCATTCTTGGAATCAAAGCAATATGACCAACGTTATTATCCGTTAAGACTTCACATTCTATGACATGATTTTCAAGCTTCCTAACTTGTAGTCTTGTACCATTACAAAGACTATTGGATCGGTAAATATTCCTTAGTAATATCACCGGAACACCAACCTTGAGTATTAATTTATGTGGAGGCAAAGCAGAGCAATTTATGCTATCTAGTAATTCAGGACTATAGAGATCTAGTTGACTCTCGATATTCCTTTCATCCATACAAATTGAATCCGGATTAAGATACAATTTTTCCTCTAAGAATGATATCCATCAGATGGTTGTTGACCTTTTCAACAATGTCCAGCATGAAAACCAGTATAGTTCTTCCTTTGAAAAAATCCTTTGAAGACATATTTTTCCAAAATATTTGGATAAGAAAAATGAACCAACTCATCAAATGCCTGGTCCGAAGAAGGAATAACAATATCTTCTGAAAAGATATATATCAGATTCACCATCTATATTGTCACCTATTAGACCATCACCAACTTTCAATAACTACTCACCAAATTGCTCTGTCTTATCTTGATCTGAAGCAGTTGTCCGTACAGAGAGTCTCATATTTTTTGTTAGTTTGAGCACCTGGCAAAACTTCTAAAGGTAAGACGAATTCACGGTTGAATGAATGATATCTTGTCTCAATCCTCGTGAAATGACAGGAAAGACTTGTCTAAAGTCTCCACCGAGTATAACCACTTTTGCTCCAAAGGGTAAATCTTTGTTATATGTTGGAGAAAACCTCATGATATCACCTAAACATTTATCAAGCGCTTCATAGCAGTACCTACTAACCATTGGAGCCTCATCCCAAATTATAAGTTTGGCTTTCAACAGCAGCATTGCTTGAGGGGAACTAGGTTTGATGTTACATATAAAATCCTCAGTTATATTCAGCGATATTTTGAACCTTGAGTGTGTCGTTCTTCCATTGGGAAGAAGTAAAGATGCAATACCACTTGGAGCAACATTTAACACAATATCACCCCTTGAGCGAATCTCAACGGACATAAGGTTCCCAGAGAAATGTTTTTTCAATACCTCCATGACCATACACAAAGAAAAAAAACCCCTTCATAATAATGCACAGCTGTAACAATTTTATTAAATGCATGTTTCTACTCAAGTATTGCGATGGCTAACATGTCTGAGGCATTTTTCTTTAACTCATCCCTGTTAAAGTTTAGCTCTTTCCTAATAACTCATTCGGTTAACAAAGAACTATCAACTTCAGTTGCTAAAGGTATAGGAGGGAAGTCTTTCAAGGTTTTACCATAGGAATGTAAGATCTTGTTTATATCCATTAAGCACAACTGCTTAATTTCATCATCTGACATGGTTAACTCTGCATATTATACGATACTGTAAAAATTCAATCAAACTAAAAATGATCAATAATGAATGACTTTTATAATTGCAATTAATAAAAAACTCACCCCTCAAGTTCATCATAGTTCTTTGTCGATACAAAATATCATCTGAGAGTTCATGCCAACATCTATCTCAGACATGTTATGGTCTCGAGATATTATTGGATGTTAATAGAATGACAGACAACCTCCTGACATATGATGCTGAGGCCCATGAGCTTGTTTCCTTAATTGCATCCATGAATTCTTTGATATCTTGTAAGAGTCCAAGAGCGAAGCAGGCATCTCTATAAGTAGAATGAATTGTTCCTCCTACGGTTCTTATATCTCAAAAATTTATACATCATCTTTAAGTATTTAAGAGAAGCCACTGGTAATATTCTTCTGTATTTACTGCAAAAGTTTTGGTTAAAATCCCACTTCTAAGTTGCTAAATGGATTAGGCTACACGATTTCAATTATTATGTAGCTACACATGCGTATAAAATTATTTTTTATAAAAAATAGAGAACAATGCTAAAATTGTATAATCTATAGAGCATTAGATTATAATTGTTGAAAGTTATTTGAACATTTGCTTTCTAGTGTATATAAATCAAATAAAATGGACGTGGATACATGCTATTAAAATTTTAAATTTAAATCATTAAATAAATAAGATCAAAATTGAATATAAATTTGTCATTTACCTGCAGCTACATGAGTCAACCTTTCAATTACAAAGCCTTGTATTCGAAAAAACCACTTTGAAGCATCGTCCTTCTAAATAAATTTGGTTGGAAACTCAGTATAAGTCAGACTTCGAGCATAGGAATATGACATGTTCACTGCCGTCCATCCTAAAAATATGGACTTATGAAATACTGCTCTTTCGACGATATAATTTACATTAAAAGTTTCACTATAAACCACAGGTTTCTCATCCTTCAAATGAAATGAAAGTCGAATCACAAATTGTTCTTTCTCTTGGATTTTGTATCCAAATAAACGCTAGAATGTCTCACATGCCAAAATGTAACTACAATCGTAGTAATTTCTAATTCATCAACAACTTGTGTGGCTTTTGATGAATCACTCGTATTTATAGAGTAGTTGTTACGCGATCATTATTCTTGTGTACATACTTAAACAGATACTTAATAGAAATTGTTTGGCATGTGTATTCCACATTTATGTGGCACCTGAACTTGAGCAACAATTCTAGATTATATGGAACAATGAACTTATTATCTAGTACACATTCTCTTTTCTTCACAGTTTGACCGTTATTAGTACTCCTATATTTGGGAAACTCAGCTTCATCAATGAGTTTTTGCTGTCTAAACTTTTTGGGATAAAACTTTGAACACGATCCATTCTTCATGCAAGATGAATTCTTGTTGTACGGACCACATAGATCATGTACCATGTAATTGGAACAACTCCATGTAGATTTGGTCTTTCATTTTCATCAGGAATCTCAGCCATTATATGTCTGTCTATGTCATCTGGTGTTTGTGGCTTGAACTCATTACTCATGAATAAAATGATATATGCATGCATAAGCCTTCTCTTTTGAAACTCTATAGTGTAAACATCTGAAAATTAAAAAAGACAAATGAGTAAAATATTACAATATAAGATTTTAATAAGGTGTTGCATAAACACAGAGTTCCATCCCAAAATTTTGCCAAATTTTTTTTCCTCTTTCAGGTCATTAATTAAACCATCAAGCTTGATGTTGAAAACTTGCCACAATATGTTAGGACAGTCTTCTGCCTTCAATCCAATGGGAGTCACTTATTTTTTTATCTCATCCCATTTAGGGTTACAGGTCATAGTGATAAAATAGCTAGGATATCCTGCATATTTGCAAATTGCAAATGCATCTTTGCAATTATCCATCATGTACCTAGGTCTACCGGTAAAAGTATTGGAAATAATGATTCTTTTGCTAAGCCTTGCAGCATCTATATCCCCGTTTATAAGACTTTCATGCAGACATGTATATTTATCAACCCTCAATTGTTCGCCGCCACATGGTCAATTTTTTTTGCCATTGATGTAAAACAAAATATTGAATTAAATGCCATTATATTTTTCAGAAAATAAATACTTATTTGATCTCCTTCAGTATAAAGCTGAATGAGCTCATCAGGAGGCACAAAAGGTAGAGAAAGCTCGATCTTTCCTTCGATACAACATAATAAAATATTTGGTTGCAGTGACTATTTGGATTTAGTAAGTCTTTTATCAAACCACATCCATGTTTTACAGTGTTGAACATTGATAAATAAGATCTCCTCTATTCCACACACCTACCGAATGAACTCTCTTTAGATACATAGTTGTCATACCGATGCAATTTAGTCTACGTTGTACACAAAGATGCAAATAAACATACAAATAAAATTTGTATATAATGTCTAATGGTTTTATTGGCTAAGAGAAAGGGGAATTGAATCTTAGCCCCTTTTCACTTCTGAACACTTGCTAGTCTTTGAAACAACTTCTGGAGACTTTTTAATTTTTGTCTCGTCCCTAGCCACGAGACTTTTCTTTTTGTCTCGTCACTTGGCATGAGATATTTTACGGTTTTATCTCCTGTGCAGCAGAAACAGAAAAAGGAGTAGAAGAGAAAGAAAATTATACCCAGATATATCCTGGTTCAACTGCTAAGTGCAGTGCAGCCTACATCCAGTCTCCATCACAAAGATGATGGAATTTCACTATAATCATTCTTGATTACAAGCACCAATTCTCCTTAGGAACTACCCTTCCTATCTGGGACAAGTCCAGAATTCTAAACCCAATCCTGAACTTGACTTGGTCACTGCCAAGCTTTCAACTATAAAGTGCTAACCCAACTTACAAGGGGATTCCCATAGAATCATGAAACACAACACAGATGTACAAAGGAACTCTAAGGACATCTATGGCTTTTTCTTTTAATTTTGCACTCTCTGCCTTTTTCCGCTCTATGGCTTTTTTATACAAACCTCACTGTTTATCTTTTTCCATGAGACTCATGACATGACAAAATTAAACAGAAAAATACAAAGCAGAATACATTGAAGGAGAAGAACTTCTGTTAGCTCATGTAGCTCTGAGAACTCTGTGCCTTACACTCTCACCCTTTCTCCTTGCTTCAAGCCATGGCTGTTCACCCTTATATAGAGAAGGGGAAGCCTCCACGATTGAAACCAAAAACCAAACTAAACTTGTTCTTCTTCAAGAAAACCGGTTCAGCCAGAGAGAGAGGAGAAGTAACCGAATGCAATAACCAACATGCAATTACCTCTGGTTCTTCCTTGGTCACCAATAATCATCAATCCGAGCCTTTCATCTTGCCTTGTACTCCAAGATGAACTCCTAGCCCTTAATGCTTCATGATGATGATAGCTTCATCTGCTCTATCCTCTGCCTCTTCCATTACGTAGCCACTATAGCTACTTTCTGTGGTAGTTGAGCAGAGTCAGAGACAAGCCATCCCTCCAAGGATCTTCTCCTTGCTGGCCGAAATCTTCTTCAACCATTTTTGGTATGGAGAAGCCAAGATCTCATCGCCAAATCTTACCATAAGTGATAAAAATCTTAGCCACAACATACTTTTAGTTTTCTTTTTCTTGCCATCATTGTGATGGTCTTGTAGCGTGTTACTTCTTCTCTTCGGTGGCTAGCTTTAGCTTCCATGGTTGCTACTGTGATATGACTGAAAGTGAGAAGCAAGTAGAGAGAGAAGAGAGAGTAGAAAGAAAAGCAATTAAATGTGTTTGAATAAATTAATTAAAATGAGTTGCTTTTACTCCCCTTTGGTTGAGTAGCGTGTAGCATTGATGATCACCATCAAATCAATTTCTCTCTCATTGTTCCAAGGTCTGCATTTACTATCTTTAATAAAATTTAAAATCTACCACTTGATAGAAATGGAATCCGTTGGAAATATTAAGCAATACATTTTGCTTTCTCTCTTCAATAGGTTTCGGACCAAGCATTGGATCTTTAGTTTAATATGGGCTTAATGATGATGTTAATAGAAACTGGCCCAACTAAACAATTCAGCCAACATTCATTTTATATAAGGCTGAATTTTGATTTCATACTGGGCTTCGGATTTTCTTTTCTGTTCGGCCCAAGAATCAAAATTTTATTTCAGCCATGGTCACATCAATATAACACTAAGGCTGAAAATTGGCCCAATATAAAACCTGTATTACAAAATTATTTTAATCAACATATGAAGATTAAAATCAAAATAATAATCTTGCAATTAATCACATTTATAATATTTGATCATCACTAAATTAGCAATAGAGTTTTCCAAACTCATCAATCTCCCTCTTGATGATAAACATTAAAAATTGAAATGGAAAGAGATTAAGGATCAGAGTATTGAGTACTCCCTTTTGAAGATTAGTATTTCTCCCCCTTTCTAATTATCACATGACTCTCCCTCAATGTATGTTATTTTACCAAGGGAAGTTTTATACCTGTAACAATTTTTATCAAGTTTAAGGCAACAATATTATTCAACATATAAAATTTTTGTAATGTTGAATGACTTGATTTATGAGCAGAATTGAATGATAATCAAAACTCATTTGTTATCAATAATTTGATTTTCTGCTCAAACACATACAAAACAATTAGATGCAACAAAATTTGATGTTTCCTGAAGTTGCTTTTCAAGCTATTTTGAAAATATTTGCCAATTAATAAATCAGAGCAAATTAATCATAGCAAGAAAAATATTTCTAATTAAGCATGATTATCTCAAACCATAGCAACTATTGATGAGCGGATAATTTATACGCTTTTGGCATTATTTTTAGTATGTTTTTAGTATCTTTTAGTTAGTTTTTATTATATTTTTATTAGTTTTTAGTTAAAATTAACTTTTCTGGGCTTTACTATGAGTTTTTGTGTTTTTCTGTGATTTTAGGTATTTTCTGGCAGAAATTGAGGGATCTGAGCAAAAATCTGATTCAGAGACTGAAAAGGACTGCAGATGCTGTTGGATTCTGACCTCACTGCACTCGAAGTGGATTTTCTGGAGCTACAGAAGCCCAATTGGCGCGCTCTCAATTGCATTGGAAAGTAGACATCCTGGGCTTTCCAGCAATGTATAATAGTCCATACTTTTCCCGCGATTTGATGGCCCAAACTGGCGTTGCAAATCAGCTTCAGAATTCCCGGCGTTTAACGCCGGAACTGGCACAAAAATTGGAGTTAAAGGCCCAAACTGGCACAAAAGCTGGCGTTTAACTCCAGGAAAAGTCTCTACACATGAAAGCTTCAATGCTCAGCCCAAGCACACACCAAGTGGACCC
>NC_029781.3:91976811-91977436 GCF_000817695.3 Arachis duranensis
GAGGAGCTCTGCTGTGTCTTGATGGATTAATGCAATTACTACTGTTTTTCATTCAATCACGCTTGCTTCTATCCTAAGATATCACTTGTTCCTCAACTTGATGAATGTGATGATCCGTGACACTCATCATCATTCTCACCTATGAACGTGTGCCTGACAACCACCTCCGTTCTACTTTAGATTGAGTGAATATCTCTTCGATTCCTTAATCAGAATCTTCGTGGTATAAGCTAGAATTGATGGCGGCATTCAAGAGAATCCAGAAGGTCTAAACCTTGTTTGTGGTATTCTGAGTAGGATTCAAGGATTGAATGACTGTGACGAGCTTCAAACTCCTGAGGGCTGGGCGTTAGTGACAGACGCAAAAGAATAACTAGATTCTATTCCAACCTGATTGAGAACCGACAGATGATTAGCCGTGCTATGACAGAGCGCGTTGAACATTTTCACTGAGAGGATGGAAGGTAGCCATTGACAACGGTGAAACCCTACATACAGCTTGCCATGGAAGGAGCCTTGCGTGCATGAAGAAGAAGACAGTAGAAAAGTAGAGATTCAGAAGATAGAGCATCTCCAAAACCTCAACCTGTTCTCCATTACTGCAAAACAAGTATCTATTTCATGT
>NC_029781.3:91977497-91978617 GCF_000817695.3 Arachis duranensis
AATTATTGATATCCTGACTAAGAGTTACAAGATAACCATAGCTTGCTTCAAGCCGACAATCTCCGTGGGATCGACCCTTACTCACGTAAGGTATTACTTGGATGACCCAGTGCACTTGCTGGTTAGTTGTGCGAAATTGCAAAAGTGTGATTGCGATTTCGTGCACCAAGTTTTTGGCGCCGTTGCCGGGGATTGTTCGAGTTTGGACAACTGACGGTTTATCTTGTTGCTTAGATTAGGACTGTTTTATTTTTGTTGGTTTAGAGTCTTCTATTTGAGTTTAGTTTCATATTTTAAGTTTGGTGTCAATTGCATGCCTTTGTTTTCTTTTAATTTTTCGAATTTGCATGTTCTTAGTCCTTTCTTGATCTTTAAAAATTCTAAGTTTGGTGTCTTTTTGTGTTTTCCTTTAAATTTTCGAAAATTTGTGTTTGATTTTCCAAAAAAATTTTAAGTTTGGTGTCATTTTGTTGTTTTTCTCTTTCCTCATTTCAAAAATCAAATCTTTTTCAAAAAAAAAATTTCAATCATATCTTTTCAATTGCTAATTCCAAAATCTTTTTAATCAATTAGTTGATTTAGTTTTCAATTTGCTTTGATCTTATTTTCTTTTAGTTTTCGAAATTTGATTTTATTTTCCTTTTGTTTTATTTTATTATTTTCGGCCAAATAAAAAAAATATATATTTTATACTTTACTTGTGAATCCATATCATTTCCCTTTCTCCATCATGGATCTAAGTGGAATTGAGCAGTCCAGAAGGACTCTGGGGTCATATGCTAACCCCATTACAGCTGCATATGGGAGTAGCATATGTATACCTCCCATTAAAGCAAGCAGCTTTGAGCTAAATCCTCAACTCATTATCATGGTGCAGCAAAATTGCCAGTATTCCAGTCTTCCACAGTAAGAACCTACTGAGTTTCTGGCACAGTTCTTACAAATTGCTGACACAGTACGTGATAAATAGGTGGATCAGGATGTCTACAGATTATTACTGTTTTCATTTGCTGTAAAAGATCAAGCTAAGAGGTGGTTGAATAACCAACCCACAGCAAGCATAAAAACATGGAGACAGTTATCAGACAAATTCCTGAATCAATTTTACCCTCCAAAAATG
>NC_029781.3:91978665-91980386 GCF_000817695.3 Arachis duranensis
ATAGATACTGTTGCTAGAAATCAACATTTGTACTCTAGCAGTGAGTCCTCTACAAAAGAAGAAGCTATGGCAGTAGCTACTGATGCTAATCCTCCAGAACAGATTGTTGAGCTTAATCAGCAATTACTCCTGATGACAAAACAGTTGGCAGAATTTAAAGAGATGCTCCAAGAAACTAAAATTGCCAACAAGAACATAGAATCATAGTTGAATCAGACAAAACAGCAGTTATCCAGATAACAGAAGAATGCCAAGCAGTTCAACTGAGGAGTGGAAAGACATTGAATAACACTGCTCAAAGTAGTAAAAAGCCAAGAAAGGAACAATTGACAGAGGGTAACCAAACCACTGCCCAAAATCCCTCTGAGGACAGTAAGAGCCCAGAGAGGAATACTTCTGGCGTTCAAACGCCAGAAAGGGGGGAAAAGCTGGCGTTAAACGCCCATTCCTTGCCCAGTTCTGGCGTTCAAAGGCCAGAAAAGGGAGAAAAGTTGGCGTTAAACACCCATTCCTCACCCAATCCTGGCATTCAAACGCCAATGAGGAATCAGACACCTGAGAGTGCTGATAGTAACCCCTTTAAAAAGGCTTCTCCAACCACCTCTATAAGGAATAAACCTGCAGCAACTAAGGTTGAAGAATATAAAGCCAAGATGCCTTATCCTCAGAAACTCTGCCAAGCGGAACAGGATAAACAATTTGCCCGCTTTGCAGACTATCTAAGGACTCTTGAAATAAAGATTCCGTTTGCAGAGGTACTTGAGCAAATACCTTCTTATGCTAAGTTCATGAAAGAGATCTTAAGTCATAAGAAGGATTGGAGAGAAACTGAAAAAGTGTTTCTCACTGAAGAATGCAGTGCAGTCATATTAAAAAGCTTACCAGAAAAGCTTCAAGATCCAGGAAGCTTTATGATACCATGCACATTAGAAGGTTAGGAAGCTTTATGATACCATGCACGTTAGAAGGTGCTTGCACCAAGATAGCCCTGTGTGACCTTGGAGCAAGTATCAATCTAATAACTGCATCCACCACCAGAAAGCTTGGGTTGACTGAAGAAGTCAAACCAACCAGGATATGTCTCCAACTTGCTGATGGCTCCATTAAATATCCATCAGGCATAATTGAGGACATGATTGTCAAGGTTGGGCCATTTGCCTTTCCCACTGACTTTGTAGTGATGGAAATGGAGGAGCACAAGAGTGCAACTCTCATTCTAGGAAGACCTTTCCTAGCAACTGGACGAACTTTTATTGATGTACAAAAAAGGGAAGTAACCGTGAGAGTCAATGAGGATGAGTTCAAGTTGAATGCTGTCAAAGCTATGCAGCATCCAGACACATCAAATGACTGCATGAGCACTGACATTATTGACTCTTTGGTGGAAGAGATCAATATGATTGAAAGTCTAGAATCAGAACTAGAGGACATCTTCAAGGATGTTCAACCTGGTCAGGAGGAACCAAAGGAAACAAAAGAATTTTTGAAAATTTCTCAGGAAGAGGATAAGCCTCCTAAACCTGAGCTCAAACCACTACCACCATCCCTGAAGTATGCATTTCTGGGAGAGGGTGACACTTTTCTAGTGATCATAAGCTCTACTTTAAATCCACAGGAAGAGGAAGCACTGATTCAAGTGATAAGGACACACAAGACAGCTCTTGGGTGGTCCATAAGTGATCTTAAGGGCATTAGCCCAGCAAGATGCATGCACAAGATCC
>NC_029781.3:91980569-91985060 GCF_000817695.3 Arachis duranensis
GTTGTCCCTAAGAAGGGAGGCATGACAGTGGTTCATAATGAAAAAAATGAACTGGTTCCTACAAGAACAGTTACAGGGTGGCATATGTGTATTGACTACAGAAGGCTCAATACAGCCACCAGAAAGGACCATTTTCCTTTACTATTCGTAGACCAAATGCTAGAAAGACTAGCTGGTCATGATTATTACTGCTTTTTGGATGGCTACTCAGGTTACAACCAAATTACAGTAGATCCTCAGGACCAAGAGAAAGCAGCATTCACTTGCCCTTCTGGCGTGTTTGCCTACAGAAGAATGCCTTTTGGTCTGTGTAATGCACCTGCAACTTTTCAGAGGTGCATGCTCTCTATCTTCTCAGATATGGTAGAGAAATTTCTGGAAGTCTTCATGGATGACTAGATGCATGCTATCCATCTTCTCTGATATGGTGGAGAAGTTCCTGGAAGTCTTCATGGATGACTTCTCAGTATATGGAGACTCATTCAGCTCCTGTCTTAACCACCTAGCACTTGTTCTGAAAAGGTGCCAAGAGACTAACCTGGTCTTAAACTGGGAGAAATGTCACTTTATGGTGACTGAAGTAATTGTTCTTGGGCACAAAATTTCAAGCAAGGGAATAGAGGTGGATAAAGCAAAGGTAGAGGTAATTGAAAAATTACCACCACCTACCAATGTTAAGGCAATCAGAAGCTTTCTAGGGCATGCAGGATTCTACAGAAGGTTTATAAAGAATTTTTCAAAAATTGCAAAACCTCTAAGCAACCTGCTAGCTACTGACACACCATTTGTGTTTGACACACAATGTCTGTAGGCATTTGAGACCCTGAAAGCCAAGCTGGTCACAGCACCAGTCATCTCTGCACCAGACTGGACATTGCCATTCGAACTAATGTGATGCCAGTGACCATGCCATTGGTGCAGTGTTGGGACAGAGGCATAACAAACTTCTGCACGTCATTTATTATGCTAGCCGTGTTCTAAATGATGCACAGAAGAATTACACAACCACAGAAAAAGAGTTACTTGCAGTGGTCTATGCCATTGACAAGTTTAGATCCTATCTAGTGGGGTCCAAAGTGGTTGTGTATACTGACCATGCTGCTCTTAAATACTTACTCACAAAGCAGGATTCAAAACCCAGGCTCATAAGGTGGGTGCTGCTTCTGCAAGAGTTTGATATAGAAATAAGAGACAGAAAAGGGACAGAGAACCAGGTAGCTGATCATCTGTCCCGAATAGAACTAGATGCCAAGTATTACCTATGGGATGAGCCATATCTCTTTAAGAGATGTGCAGACGGAATGATCCGCAGATGTGTACCTAGAGAGGAAGCACAAAGGATCCTATGGCATTGCCATGGATCACATTATGGGGGACATTTCGAAAGTGAGCGAACAGCCACTAAGGTCCTCCAATGTGGCTTCTACTGGCCTACTCTCTATAGGGATGCCCGGGAGTTTGTGCGTAACTGTGACAGTTGCCAAAGAGCTGGTAACTTACCTCATGGTTACGCCATGCCTCAACAAGGGATCTTAGAGATTGAATTGTTTGATGTATGGGGTATTGACTTTATGGGTCCCTTCCCACCGTCATACTCAAACACTTATATTCTGGTGGCAGTAGACTATGTATCTAAATGGGTAGAAGCAATTGCCACACCCAATAATGATACCAAGACCATACTGAAATTCCTCCAGAAACACATCTTCAGCAGGTTTGGTGTTCCCAGAGTACTAATCAGTGATGGGGGCACTCATTTCTGCAATAAATAACTGTACTCTGCTATGGTCCGATATAGGATTAGCCACAAAGTAGCAACTCCGTATCATCCACAGACAAATGGGCAAGTTGAAGTCTCTAATAGAGAGCTAAAAAGAATCCTGGAACGGAGTGTTATTGCCTGTAGAAAGGATTGGGCAAAGAGCTTGGATGATGCTCTGTGGGCATACAGAACAACATTCAAGACTCCTATAGGAACCTCTCCATACCAACTTGTGTATGGGAAGGCTTGTCATCTGCCCATGGAACTGGAACATAAAGCCTACTGGGCAACCAGATTCCTAAACATGGATGCTAAGTTAGCTGGTGAAAAAGATTGCTCCAGCTAAATGAGCTAGAGGAGTTCAGACTCAGTGCCTTCGAAAATGCAAAAATCTATAAGGAAAAGGCGTGATTACAGGAGTGTCACCATATGGATATGTTGAGCTTCAGGATATTGATTCTGATAAAAAGTTCATTGTTAATGGACAGAGGATCAAACATTATCTTGAAAGCAATTTTGAGCAAGAATGCTCAAAACTGAGGCTTGAATGAATCTCAGTAAAAGGTCCAGCTAAAGACAATAAAGAAGCGCTTGCTGGGAGGCAACCCAGTCATTAGCGGGTTATCTGTTTTATTTAATAAAAGTTTGATACATATTCTCAAAGGGTGATAATCAAAATTGAAGGAATTCACATAGTTACAGAAGGATTCAGTGCAAAAAGCAGAGAAAAGGAGCTTGCTGGTGAAAAAATGCCAGTAAGGGGGACTCTGGGCGTTAAACGCCAGAATGGATACCATTCTGGGTGTTTAACGCCAGTAAAGGTACCATTTTGGGCGTTAAACGCCCAAAATGGTGCCAGGTGTGCAGCATCCTGGCCGTTTAGCAAAACGCCCAGTGATGAAGGGGTTTTTGGCGTTTAACGCCAGCCAGGGTACCTGGCTGGGCGTTAAATGCCCATAATGGCCACCAAATGGGCGTTAAACGCCAAAATGGATACCATTCTGGGCGTTTAACGCCAGAAAGGCAGGGGGAGGAGATTTTGTTTTCCACTTCAAATTTTTTCAAACTTTCTTGTTTTGATCCATAATTTTCCGAATATACACATTACAAACTTTCAGCATTCACCCTCAAAATTCAAAAATAAACAATTTTCTAAATCATTCTTCAAATCTCTTTCAAATCCCTTCCAAATCTTCTTCAAAAATTCAAATATCTCCTCAAATTCTTTCCATATCTTCTCAAATCTCCTTCAAAATTTTTGAAATCTCCCCCCTCCCTTATAAATAAAGGTTCGGCCATCATTCTCTCCCCACCATTCGAATTTGCTCTCCTCCTCTCTCTTCTTTCCTTTCTTTTGCTTGAGGAAAAGCAAACCTCTAAGTTTGGTGTGCTTTTCCGTGATCACTAAGCCAAGATTTATCAAGATCATGGCTCCTAAAGGAAAACAAACCAATCCAAGAGGCAAGAAAGAGAATACTCCAAAGAATCCTTGGAGTCAAGAGAGGTTCTTAACTAAAGAACATGCAGACCATTACCAAAAAATAATGGGTCTGAGGTCAGTGATCCCGGAAGTCAGATTCGATCTGAAAGAAGATGAATATCCGGAGATTCAAAAGCAAATTCGAAACAGAGGATGGGAAGTTCTAACCAACCCTGAGACAAAGGTTGGAAGAAACATGGTTCAGGAATTCTACTCAAATCTGTGGCTGACAGATAAGCAGAGAATGACTGGAACTGCTTTTTATACCTACAGAACCATAGTCAGAGGGAGAATCATTTACTTCCATCTGGACAAAATAAGAGAGATCTTCAAATTGCCTCAATTGCAAGATGATCATGAATCCTTCAATAGGAGAATGGTGAGAGCAGATAAGGGGTTGGATCAAGTTCTAGAGGACATATGCCTCCCTGGAACTAAGTGGACAACCAATTCAAAAGGTGTCCCAAACCAACTCAAGAGGGAAGATCTCAAACCAATTGCAAGAGGTTGGCTAGACTTCATTGGGCGTTCCATATTACCCACTAGCAACTGTTCTGAGGTCACTATCAAGAGAGCAGTGATGATTCATTGCATTATGCTGGGAAAAGAAGTGGAGGTTCATCATCTGATTGCTTGTGAGATTTACATAATTGCAAACAAAAATTCCACTGAAGCCAAACTGGCTTACCCAAGCTTAATCTCTTTGCTATGTAAAGATGCTGGGGTGAGGATGGGAGTAGATGAATCCCAATTGAACACCCAATCACCAAGAAGTCAATGGAAGGACAAATGCAAGACAACTCTATCAAAAGGAGGGCACAGGAGTTCCTCCCTGAACTTCCTGAAATTGACTACTGGACCCGCCTAGAAGCATCTGTTGCCAAGCTACAAGAAGCTATGGAACAAATTAAGGAAGAACAGCAGAATCAAAACTGCATGCTCTACAAATTTCTGAAGGAACAAGAGAAGCAGGGGCGTGAGCTACAGGAGCTAAAGCGCCAAAAGCTCTCTCTTGAAGGGTTAAATACCCCACAAGTTGAGGGAGCATCCACTTCTCAAATTCAAGGTTGTTGAGTCCTAACTCTGTGATAACCTCTATCATTAGGAGTCTATTTTAGAGTCATTTAAATTTTTGTTTTCTATTACTATTAGTCTTATCTTATATTTATTTTTGAGTCTTGTTCTTAATTCATGATTAATAAAATTCAAGGATCATGTCTTAAAGCTATGAATGTCTTATGAATCCATC
>NC_029781.3:91985178-91985938 GCF_000817695.3 Arachis duranensis
GTTGGCTCTTTAAAGAATGATGGAAAAGGAGAAATGTTATTGAGTATCTGAAAAATCATCAAATTGATTCTTGAAGCAAGAAAAAGCAGTGAATTCAAAAAAAAAAGAGAAGTGATCCAAGGCAAAAAGCAGTTATGTGTCTGTGGCATGTATGTATCCAGTGGTAATACTGGAAGACAGAGTGCTTTGGGCCACAGCCAAGACTCATAAAGTAGCTATGTTCGAGAATCATCGCACTTAACTAGGAGAATCAATAACACTATCTGAATTCTGAGTTCCTATAGATGCCAATCATTCTAATCTTCAAAGGATAAAGTGAGATGCCAAAACTGTTCAGAAGCAAAAAGCTACTAGTCCCGCTCATCTAATTGGAGCTAAGTTTCATTGATATTTTGGAGTCTATAGCATGTTCTCTTCTTTTTATCCTAATTGATTTTCAGTTGCTTGGGGACAAGCAACAATTTAAGTTTGGTGTTGTGATGAGCGGATAATTTATACGCTTTTTGGCATTGTTTTTAGTATGTTTTTAGTATCTTTTAGTTAGTTTTTATTATATTTTCATTAGTTTTTAGTTAAAATTCACTTTTCTGGACTTTACTATGAGTTTGTGTGTTTTTTTGTGATTTCAGGTATTTTTTGGCTGAAATTGAGGGACCTGAGTAAAAATCTGATTCAGAGGCTAAAAAGGACTGTAGATGCTGTTGGATTCTGACCTCCTTGCACTCGAAGTGGATTTTCTGGAGCTACAGAAGCCCAATTG
>NC_029781.3:91986017-91992216 GCF_000817695.3 Arachis duranensis
ATTCTGGGCTTTCCAGCAATGTATAATAGTCCATACTTTGCCCGAGATTTGATGGCCCAAACCGGCGTTGCAAATCAGCTTCAGAATTTCCGGCGTTTAACGCCGGAACTGGCACGAAAATTGGAGTTAAACGCCCAAACTGGCACAAAAGCTGGCGTTTAACTCCAGGAAAAGTCTCTACGCATGAAAGCTTCAATGCTCAGCCCAAGCACACACCAAGTGGACCCCGGAAGTGGATTTTTACGTCATTTACTCATTTCTGTATATCCTAGGTTACTAGTTCACTATAAATAGGATATTTTGACATTGTATCTGGACCTCATGACACATTACACATTTCTCATTGTATCTTCTACAGCATGAGTCTCTAAACCCCATGGTTGGGGGTGAGGAGCTTTGCTGTGTCTTGATAGATTAATGCAATTACTACTGTTTTTCATTCAATCACGCTTGCTTCTATTCTAAGATATCACTTGTTCCTCAACTTGATGAATGTGATGATCCATGACACTCATCATCATTCTCACCTATGAACGTGTGCCTGACAACCACCTCCGTTCTACCTTAGACTAAGTGAATATCTCTTAGATTCCTTAATCAGAATCTTCGTGGTATAAGCTAGAATTGATGGTGGCATTCAAGAGAATCCAGAAGGTCTAAACCTTGTTTGTGGTATTCTGAGTAGGATTCAAGGATTGAATGACTGTGACGAGCTTCAAACTCCTGAGGGCTGGGCGTTAGTGACAGACATAAAAGAATCACTGGATTCTATTCCAACCTGATTGAGAACCGACAGATGATTAGCCGTGCTGTGACAGAGTGCGTTGAACATTTTCACTGAGAGGATGGGAGGTAGCCATTGACAATGGTAAAACCCTACATACAGCTTGCCATGGAAGGAGCCTTGCGTGCATGAAGAAGAAGACAGTAGGAAAGCAGAGATTCAGAAGATAGAGCATCTCCAAAACCTCAACCTGTTCTCCATTACTGCAAAACAAGTATCTATTTCATGTTCTTTTACTTTTCACAATTAAACCTGAGAATTATTGATATCCTGACTAAGAGTTACAAGATAACCATAGCTTGCTTCAAGCTGACAATATCCGTGGGATCGACCCTTACTCACGTAAGGTATTACTTGGACGACCCAGTGCACTTGCTGGTTAGTTGTGCGGAGTTGCAAAAGTGTGATTGCGATTTCGTACATCAACTATCAAACTTCATATATCACAACTTAAAGGAACTGCCAAAAATATTCCTTAATCCAAAATAGCAACATTTTACCAAGGAAACACAAATAGATCAAATGCATCACAAACACAGCAAATATTTTTCTAAGGTAAATCAACTAAATCACAAACATCAATCAGTAGCAATCATGTTTACCAAGATAGAACAAATGCATTATTAACATCAATCATATCATCAATCAGCAGCAATCATGTTTACCTAGATAGAACAAATGCATTATTAACATCAATCATATCATCACAACAAGATATTGAAACAAGAAACAAGGGAGATCATGAATCCTCATAAGGATTTCATCCCTGTTTTGTTAATTTTAATTTTCCAGCACCATTTCTCCCCCTTTTGGCATCAAGGGGCACCTGCAAAAGATGACATAACAAACAAAATATCCAAAATATACTCAAAGTATCCAAAGTGTATCACAGAGTTATAGGTCTAAAGTACCAAAATAACTACTACAGTATCAGATTGAGCCGAAACAAGCCAAATATCAATGAAAACAAAAGAAACAGAGATTAATCATCAGATAAGTGGAACTCAGATTCATCAGCCTCTTCTTCAGTAGCAACACCCAACTCTTCCTCAAAGCTCTCCAATATCAGACTCACCCTATCCTTGCACCTCGTCCAAGCCCTCTCATGTTCAAAGGCTAGCTTGCGGGCTGCCTTATAGGATGGTACCATGAGCTCCGACATGTTGGTGAATTTAGTGAGAATTTCTTTGATTGATTCTATGGTTTTGGAAGACTTGGGCCAACTCTCAAAGTCACTATCCGAAGCTCCTGATTTCTTCCCCTTTGTTCCCTTCGTAGCTCCTCCTCCTTTGATAATAAATACCTTATTTTCTACAGTTTTATTTAGGAGATCAACTTTAAAATATTCAAAAATACTTGTTAAAAATATGCCATAAGGCAGATTTGCCTTTTTGGTGCTCTTAACTGATTCCTACATGTGTCTGATCATAAGGTAACCAAATGATATAGGAGTAGAAGTGACAAGAGCAAAAAGTGTGAGAGAGTCAGAGAAGGTTACTCTGTTATGGGAACCACTTTGAGGGGTCAGGATGTGAGTGATAATCCTGTGGAGCAGAGAGTTTGTAGGGCCGAGGGCTTTGTGGGTCGAAGTTGTACCATCCAAGCCGGATAGGTTTTCACAAATGTGTTGCAGAACTATCTTGTAGGTGACTCCAACCTAGGAGTCCCACCTCTCAGCCATATACGCTTTTGGCCCCTCCTCTTTATAGCCTAGGGATGTCCCAATAGTCTCAGTGTTCAGAGTTATGTGAACTCTCTTGACATAGGAGTGGATGGTGCCGTCGATCAACCGCATGTTTGCATAGAATTCACGTACCAAACCCGGGTAGACTGGTTTCTGAATGTGGAGCAGTGGTGTCCATTGGAGAAGCTCAAATAGAGAAGCAATGTTGATCCATTTACTTGTGAGTGAGTCGAGATTGACTAGATAGGTGGCACAAAGGTGGCATTTTTCCAAGACCTCCTTATGGAACTCATAGGAGGCGCATGAGTTGAACCTAGCCGGATCAAAGTGGGAGTGTGATTTGTGGAACTTGTTTTTGAAATCCAATGACTCTAAGTTTGCTGGCTCCCTGGTGTCATTTAAGGCAAACCCTTTGGTCTTCTGAGTACTGCGTCCGGGTGTGGCCTTCTTTGGCGGTGATGGCAGTGGTGATAGGATAGGTGAAGTGTGTGATTCTTCTTCCTCTTCGATTGGTTCCATCCTTCTTTCAGATTTTCTCCCTTCAGAGGATTTCTGGATAATCACTTTTTGTCTCATGAATTCGGTTTGCTTGGTAGGAGGTGAGGGTGATGATGAAGAGGTGAAATGAATGTGTATGTGAGTGTGAGTTTGAGGTGTGGAAGGTTTTTGAGATAAGAGTATTCTTTCACTTTTTCTAGGGGCGGTTTTCTTTTTCATGATAAAGAAAATGGGAAAGTGGAAGAGGGAGAGTTGAAGAGAACCGAATTGAGTGAGGGAGAGAGGAGGTTAGGGACGCATTAAATGTGGAGTGGAGAGAGAATTGGAGGGAGTTTAATGACCATTAATGGGTAGTTATTAACCAAGGGGGTTTCTCTTTTATTTGAAATAAACGGAAAAGTGGTTTCCTAGAATCAAGGGATTAGATGAAAGAGAAAGATTTGATTTGACAATAACCACTTCCAACAAGATTTAATGAGACAACAAGAAAAGATTGTGATTTACACAAAGAGAAACTAACAAAACGGTCAGGGTAGGGTCAAAGAAATTTTTGGTAGGGCCCATAAAGATTTATTTCTGTGCAGTCTCCCCCTTGATCACAGCCCTCTCAACACACTCTGATTTTTATCTCCTCTATTCCTACGAGATAAAACTGAGCAGAATCAGAAATTTCACAAATTATCAATAGAACTTAAATCAATCATTCCCAAACTTTTCCTTAAAGTACAGAATCTGTCTTCACAGAGGGGTTTTGTAAAAATGTCAGCAAGTTGGTTTTCAGATTTTACAAATTGAATATCAATAGTACCCTTTTGCACATGTTCTCTAATAAAATGATATTTAATTTCAATGTGCTTGGTTCTTGAGTGTAGAACAGGATTTTTTGAAATGTTTATAGCACTCATATTATCACAAAATAAGGGTATACTATTGATCTTTAATTTGTAATCTTCCAACTACGTTTTTAACCAAATTAATTGTGAACAATATGCAGATGCAGAAATATATTCAGCTTCAGTTGTGGATAGAGCCACTGTGGCTTATTTTTTGCTTGACCACATGTTGAGTGAGCTTCCTAGCTTAGGAAGCAACACATGCCGGATGTGCTCCTTCTGTCTACCCTATCTCTCACATAATCTGCATCACAAAACCCTACTGCACAAAAGTCATCAGATTTAGGATACCACAAGCCATAATCACTAGTTTCCTTAATGTATCTAATGATGCGCTTAACGGCTGAAAGATGGAATAATTCTTTTGGGTGAGATTGAAATCTTGAACATACACCCACGCTTTGAACAATATCTGGTCTAGAGGAGGTAAGGTACATAAATGAACCTATCATTTCTCTATACCTTGTTTCATCCACATCTTTTCCATTATCATGCTTTTCAAGTTTAGTGTTAGGATGCATTGGTGTTCCCATTGGTTTAGAATTTTCTAGGCCAAATTTCTTGATTAGTTCTAGTGCATACTTTCCTTGGTGAATAAATGTACCACTAGGAGTTTGTTTAATTTGGAGGCCTAGAAAGAAAGTTAGCTCTCCCATTAAACTCATCTCAAACTCACTAGTCATGAGTTTTCCAAACTCTTCACACAAGGACTCATTGGCCGATCCAAACACAATGTCATCCACATAAACTTGAACTAGGAGAATATCATCATTAGATGCTTTAATAAACAAAGTAGTGTCGGTGGTACCCCTTTGAAATTGATTTTCCAACAAGAAAGTGCTAAGCCTTTCATACCAAGCTCTTGGAGCTTGTCTAAGGCCATAAAGAGCCTTTGAGAGTTTGAAAACATGATTTGAAAATTCTTTATCTTCAAAGCCGGGGGGTTGTGCCACAAACACTTCTCTATCAATAAAGCCATTAAGGAAAGCACATTTTACATCCATTTGAAACATTTTAAAATCCTTATGGGCAGCATAGGCAAGAAGCAACCTAATTGCTTCCATTCTAGCTACCGGAGCAAAAGACTCATCGAAATCTATACCCTTTTCTAGATCGTAATCTTGGGCCACTAATCTAGCCTTGTTATGAACAACTTGTCCATCCTCACCAAGTTTATTTTTAAAAACCCACTTAGTACCCGTTTCCTTCTTACCATCCGGATGAGGTACTAGTGTCCAAACCTCATTCTTGTCGAATTGAGTAAGCTCTTCTTGCATGGCTTTGACCCATGATGGATCTTCAAGAGCTTGTTTCACATTGTTGGGCTCCATTTGTGACAAGAGTGCAAAATTGCTTGGTTCAGATTGCCTTTTGGTTGAAGATCTTGTTGTTACACCTTGAGAGGGATCACCAATAATAAAGTCATGAGAATAACCCCTCATAGACTTCTATTCTCTAGGCTTCTGGAGTGGTGTTAAGCTTTGATGAGCTTCTGTGGGTCTCACTGTTTCAATTTCTCTTGCTGGCTCAGGAGACAAAATGGAAATGTCTTCTCCAATCTGACAAAACAAAACTGGACTAGTAGATTCTTCATTTTGAGCAGACTTGGAGTTTTATTCACTGATTTCTTTATTGACAACTTCCTCACAATCTATATCATCTTCAATCACAGCATTGGGAATTGAGTTAGAGTCACAAAAAGAGACATGTATGGATTCCTCTATGGTCCTATGTTCTTTGAGATAAATCCTATAGGCCTTGCTAGTGGTGGAATACCCAATAGGGGTGTTGGTGCACGAAATTGTGATCATCAATGGCGCCATCAACATGGTACACTCAATTGCAATCTCAACTCTTTATCACAACTTTGCACAACTAACCAGCAAGTGCACTGGGTCGTCCAAGTAATAAACCTTATGCGAGTAAGGGTCGATCCCACGGAGATTGTTGGTATGAAGCAAGCTATGGTCACCTTGTAAATCTTAGTCAGGCAGATTCAAATGGTTATGGATGATATACGAATAAGGCATAAAGATAGAGATACTTATGTAATTCATTGGTGAGAACTTCAGATAAGCGTATGGAGATGCTTTGTCCCTTCCGTCTCTCTGCTTTCCTACTGTCTTCATCCAATCCTTCTTACTCCTTTCCATGGCAAGCTGTATGTTGGGCATCACCGTTGTCAATGGCTACAGTCCCGTCCTCTCAGTGAAAATGTTCAACGCACTCTGTCACAGCACGGCTATTCATCTATCGGTTCTCGATCATGTCGGAATAGAATCCAGTGATTCTTTTGCGTCTGTCACTAACGCCCAGCCTTCAGGAGTTTGAAGCTCGTCA
>NC_029781.3:91994310-91996334 GCF_000817695.3 Arachis duranensis
TAACCTTGCCAAGGTAGAGGACTTGTCCGCCACCTTATAAAGTTCTTGGGCTATAAGCTCATGAACTTCTACTTCTTCTCCAATCATGATGCTATGAATCATGATGGCCCAGTCTATAGTAACTTCGGACTGGTTGCTAGTGGGAATGATTGAGCGTTGGATAAACTCCAACCATCCCCTAGCCACGGGCTTGAGGTCATGCCTTCTCAGTTGAACCGGCTTTCCTCTTGAATCTCTCTTCCATTGAGCGCCCTCTTCACAAATGTCTATGAGGACTTGATCCAACCTTTGATCAAAGTTGACCCTTCTAGTGTAAGGGTGTTCATCTCCTTGCATCATGGGCAAGTTGAATGCCAACCTTACTTTTTCCGGACTAAAATCTAAGCATTTTCCCCGAACCATTGTAAGCCAATTCTTTGGGTTCAGGTTCACACTTTGATCATGGCTCTTGGTGATCCATGCATTGGCATAGAACTCTTGAACCATTAAGATTCCGACTTGTTGAATGGGGTTGGTCTTTCTAGAGGTTTCTCCGGCCTTGGATGCCATAAATGGTTATGGAAAAACAAAAAGCAATGCTTTTACCACACCAAACTTAAAAGGTTTGCTCGTCCTCGAGCAAAAGAAGAAAGAAGAGAGTAGAAGAAGAAGAAATAAAGGAGATGGAGATGGCTTTATGGTTTGGCAAAAGGGAGAGAAGTAGTGTTTAGGTTGTGTAAAAAGGAGGTGGTAAAGATGGGTTTATATAGGAGTGGAGAGAGTGGTAAGGTTCGGCTATGTGAGGGTGGGTTTAGGGGGGAAAGTGGTTTGAATTTGAATGGTGAGGTAGGTGGGGTTTTATGAAGGATGGATGTGAGTGGTGAAGAGAAAGATGGGATTTGATAGGTGAGGGGTTTTTAGGGAAGAGGTGTTGAGGTGATTGGTGAATGGGTGAAGAAGAGAGAGAGTGGTGGGGTAGGTGGGGATCCTGTGGGGTCCACAGATCCTGAGGTGTCAAGGAAAAGTCATCTCTGCACCAAGTGGCGAGCAAAAATGCTCTCTATGCCAATTCTGGCGTTAAACGCCGGGCTGGTGCCCATTTTTGGCGTTTAACGCCAGCTTCTTGCCCTTTCCTGACTTTTAACGCCAGTCTGGTGCCCCTTTCTGGCGTTAAACGCCCAGAATGGTGCCAGACTGAGCGTTAAACGCCTATTTGCTGCCCTTACTGGCATTTAAACGCCAGTAAGGTCTTCCTCCAGGGTGTGCCATTTTTCTTTCCGTTTTTCATTCTATTTTTGCTTTTTCAATTGATTTTGTGACTTCCCATGATCATCAACCTACAGAAAACATAAAATAACAAAAGAAAATTAGATAAAAATAACATTGGGTTGCCTCCCAACAAGCGCTTCTTTAATGTCAGTAGCTTGATAGAGGGCTCTCATGGAGCCTCACAGATACTCAGAGCAATGTTGGAACCTCCCAACACCAAACTTAGAGTTTGAATGTGGGGGTTCAACACCAAACTTAGAATTTGGTTGTGGCCTCCCAACACCAAACTTAGAATTTGGTCGTGGCCTCCCAACACCAAACTTAGAGTTTGACTGTGGGGGCTCTGTTTGACTCTGTTTTGAGAGAAGCTCTTCATGCTTCCTCTCCATGGTGACAGAGGGATATCCTTGAGCCTTAAACACAAAGGATTCTTCATTCACTTGAATGATCAATTCTCCTCTGTCCACATCAATCACAGCCTTTGCTGTGGCTAGGAAGGGTCTGCCAAGGATGATGGATTCATCCATGAACTTTCCAGTTTCTAGGACTATAAAATCAGCAGGGATGTAATGGTCTTCAATCTTTACCAGAACATCCTCTACAAGCCCATAAGCTTGTTTTCTTGAATTGTCTGCCATCTCTAGTGAGATTCTTGCAGCTTGTACCTCAAAGATCCCGAACTTCTCCATTACAGAGAGAGGCATGAGGTTTATGCTTGACCCTAGGTCACACAGAGCCTTCTTAAAGGTCATGGTGCCTATGGTACAAGATATTGA
>NC_029781.3:91996547-91996936 GCF_000817695.3 Arachis duranensis
AGAGGAAGAATACTCATCAGAGCTCATGAATGGCAGAAGTAAATCCAATGGAATCTCTATGGTCTCTGTGTGAGCCTCAGATTCCCATTGTTCCTCATTAGGGAACTCATTGGAGGCCAGTGGATGTCCATTGAGGTCTTCTTCAGTGGCGATCTCTGCCTCTTCCTCCTCTTCAAGTTCGGCCATGTGGGTCATGTTAATGGCCTTGCATTCTCTTTTTGGATTCTCTTCTGTATTGCTTGGAAGAGTACTAGGAGGGAGTTCAGTAATTTTCTTGCTCAGCTGTCCCACATGTGCCTCCAAATTTCTAATGGAGGACCTTGTTTCAGTCATGAAACTTTGAGTGGTTTTGATTAGATCAGAGACCATGGTTGCTAAGTCAGAGGTAT
>NC_029781.3:91997028-91997849 GCF_000817695.3 Arachis duranensis
CATTGCTAAACCTGTTTCTTCCACCATTATTATTGTTGAAACCTTGTTAAGGTCTCTGTTGATCCTTCCATGAGGGATTTGGATGATTTCTCCATGAAAAATTATAGGTGTTTCCATAGGGTTCTCCCATGTAATTCACCTCTTCTATTGAAGGATTCTCAGGATCATAAGCTTCTTCTTCAGATGAAGCATCCTTAGTACTGCCTGGTGCTGCTTGCATTCCAGATAGACTTTGAGAAATCATATTGACTTGTTGAGTCAAGATTTTGTTCTGAGCCGATATGGCATTCAGAGTATCAATCTCAAGAACTCCTTTCTTCTGATTTGTCCCATTGTTCACAGGATTCCTTTTAGAAGTGTACATGAATTGATTATTTGCAACCATTTCAATTAGTTCTTGAGCTTCTGTAGGCGTCTTCTTCAGATGAAGAGATCCTCCAGCAGAGCTATCCAAAGACATCTTGGATAGTTCAGAGAGACCATCATAGAAAATTCCTATGATGCTCCATTCAGAAAGCATATCAGAGGGACACTTTCTGGTTAATTGTTTGTATCTTTCCCAAGCTTCATAGAGGGATTCTTCTTCCTTCTGTCTGAAGGTTTGGACTTCCACTCTAAGCTTACTCAATTTTTGAGGTGGAAAGAACTTTGCCAAGAAGTCATTGACTAGCTTTACCCAAGAGTTCAGGCTTTCTTTAGGTTGTAAGTCCAACCATATCCTAGCTCTGTCTCTTACAGCAAAAAGGGAATAGCATAAGTCTGTAGACTTCAGGGTCAACCCCATTAGTCTTGACAGTGTCACAGATTTGCAAGAACTCAGC
>NC_029781.3:91998103-91999593 GCF_000817695.3 Arachis duranensis
TTTGAATATTTCTGTTAGGTCCTCTACAGAGAGTTGTGCCTTAGCTTCTCTTAGCTTTCGCTTCAAGGTCCTTTCAGGTTCAGGGTCAGCCTCAACAAGAATGCTTTTGTCTTTGCTCCTGCTCATATGAAAGAGAAGAGAACAAGAAAATATGAAATCCTCTATGTCACAGTTTAGAGATTCCTTGAGGTGTCAGAGGAAAAGAAAAATAGAAGGAAGAGGTAGAAAATTCGAACTTATCAATGAAAGATAGAGTTCAAATTGTGCACTAAGGAGGAGTGTTAATCCATAAATAGAAGGATGTGAGAAGAGGGGAAGAAATTTTCAAAAATTAAGTAAAAGATTTTAAAAACATTTTGAAAAACACTAATTGATTTTCAAAAACCAAGAGTGGAAAAGAAATCAAGTAATTTTTGAAAAAGATTTTGAAATTAGAAATCAACAAGATATGATTGAAAACTATTTTGAAAAAGATGTGAGAAAAATATATGATTGAAAAGATATAGTTTTAAAAAGATATGATTGAGAAGATATGATTTGAAAAAAAAAATTAAAAATATTTGATTTTAAAAATTAATGACTTGGCTAACAAGAAAAGATATGATTCAAACATTAAACCTTTCTCAACAGAAAAGGCAACATACTTGAAATGTTGAATCAAATCATTAATTGATAGCAAGTATTTTTGAAAATGGAAAAAAAATGATTTTGAAAAAGATTTGATTGAAAAATATAGTTTTAAAAAGATATGATTAAGAAGATATGATTTGAAAAACAATTTAAAAAAGATTTGATTTGAAAAATTTTGAAAACCTGAAAAAAATTTAAATTAAAAATAGAATCTTCCCTCTTGTGCCATCCTGGTGTTAAACGCCCAGAATGGTATCCATTTTGGCATTTAACGCCCAAAACACTACCCTTTTGGGCGTTAAACGCCCAGCCAGGCACCCTGGCTGGCATTTAAACGCCAATTTTCCTTCTTCACTGGGCGTTTTGAATGCCCAGCCTTTTTCTGTGTAATTCCTCTGCTGTATGTTCTGAATCTTCAATTCTCTGTATTTTTGACTTGAAAAGACACAAATTAAAAATTTTTTTTTTGGATTTTTAATAATCAAAATGTAACTAAAATCAAATAACAATGCATGCAAGACACCAAACTTAGCAGTTTGTATACCATTGACACTAACAAAATGAGAATGCATATGAAAAACAACAAAACACTTGAGACAAGAGAATTTAAAGATTAGAACAAGGAAATCATCAAGAACAACTTGAAGATTAATGAAGACACATGCATAAATGCAAGAAGAATAGAAACATGCAATTGACACCAAACTTAAAATGAGACACTAGACTCAACAAGAAACATAAAAATATTTTTGGTTTTTTTTTATTTTGTAAATTTTTTGGATTTTTCGAAAATTAAGTGGAAAAGAAAATAAAGATATCAAAATTCTTAATGAGAATTCCAAGAATCATGCAATGTTAGT
>NC_029781.3:91999973-92000249 GCF_000817695.3 Arachis duranensis
GGTGGTCCAAGTAATAAACCTTACGCGAGTAAGGGTCGATCCCACGGAGATTGTTGGTATGAAGCAAGCTATGGTCACCTGATAGCGCGAAATTGTGATCAATACTTTTCACGAATCAAATAATCCCCGGTAATGAATCCAAAAACTTGGTGTTCAATACCATGGCATAAACACAATTTCGCACAACTAACCAGGAAGTGTACTGGGTCATCCAAGTAATAAACCTTACGCGAGTAAGGGTCGATCCCACAGAGATTGTTGGTATGAAGCAAGCTA
>NC_029781.3:92000261-92039909 GCF_000817695.3 Arachis duranensis
TAACGCACTCTGTCACGGCACGGCTAATCATCTGTCGGTTCTCAATCAGGTTGGAATAGAATCCATTGATTCTTTTGCGTCTGTCACTAACGCCCAGCCCTCAGGAGTTTGAAGCACGTCACAGTCATTCAATCCCGGAATCCTACTCGTCACAGTCATTCAATCATTGAATCCTACTCAGAATACCACAGACAAGGTTTAGACCTTCCGAATTCTCTTGAATGCCGCCATCAATTCTAGCTTATACCACGAAGATTCCGATTAAGGGGATCCAAGAGATAAACATTCAAGCCTTGTTTGCTTGTAGAACAGAAGTGGTTGTCAGGCACTTGTTCATAAGTGAGAATGATGATGAGTGTCACATAATCATCACATTCATCATGTTCTTGGGTGCAAATGAATATCTTAGAACAAGAATAAGCTGAATTAAATAGAAGAACAATAGTAATTGCATTAATACTCGAGGTACATCAGAGCTCCACACCTTAATCTATGGTGTGTAGAAACTCCACCGTTGAAAATACATAAGTGATAATAGTGATCATTGGCTTCCGCCCCAGAGAGGGAACCAGAAGAACCAAGATGAAAATACAATAGTAAAAGTTCCTATTTGTAGAGAACTAGTAGCCTAGGGTTTACAGAATTGAGTAAATTACATAAAAATCCACTTCCGGGCCCACTTGGTGTGTGCTTGGGCTGAGCATTGAAGCTTTCATGTGTAGAGACTTTTCTTGGAGTTAAACGCCAGCTTTTGTGCCAGTTTGGACGTTTAACTCCCATTCTTGTGCCAGTTCCGGCGTTTAATGCCGGGCAGTTTTGAGCTGATTTGGAACGCCAGTTTGGGCCATCAAATCTCGGGAAAAGTATGGACTATTAAGCATTGCTGGAAAGCCCAGGATGTCTACTTTCCAACACCGTTGAGAGCGCGCCAATTGGGCTTCTGTAGCTCTAGAAAATCCACTTCGAGTGCAGGGAGGTCAGAATCCAACAGCATCTACAGTCCTTTTCAGCCTCTGAATCAGATTTTTGCTCAGGTCCCTCAATTTCAGCCAGAAAATACCTGAAATAACAGAAAAACACACAAACTCATAGTAAAGTCCAGAAAAGTGAATTTTAACTAAAAACTAATGAAAATATAATAAAAACTAACTAAAACATACTAAAAACATACTTAAAACAATGCCAAAAAGCGTATAAATTATCCGCTCATCAGGTGTTCGCGGTGCGGTTTGGTTCGGTTTTTAAAGGAAAAGCCATCCGATCCGATCGTTTAATTAAGCTGCGGTTCGGTTTGGTTCGATTTCTTTTCAAGGTCATCCGAACCAAACCAAACCAATTAAAATTGGTTTGGTTTGGTTCGGTTTGTTCGGGTTTTTCAATCAAATAAAAAAAATTGTACCATACTATTATGCAGTGTCATAAGATTGAAATCAACAAGCCAAAATACACAATAGCTAACAAAGTCTTGATCTAATGAAATATAACGACAATAGAATTCAAATACGACAATTAAAGAAGTTTAATAGCTCAACAGTCAACACAACTGAAAATAAAAATAATTTGTCATTAAATTGATAGCAAAGTTATGGTGTCTTCTCCAACAAAATAGCTAAAACTTCATAATGCATTGCAAACCAATCTGAAATAAAAAAAATAGTTACATAATAAGAACAACAAGAACAACAACAATAATTATAATAATTATAATAATAATAATAATAATAATAATAATAATAATAATAATAATAATAATAATAATAATAATAATAATAATAATATGAAACAAATAATATATTATAATAAAAACTAGATTAAAATAAAGAAAATTATAAGTAGAAACTTAACCATACCTAATTCTAACTTCTCCAATTCCTCGATGAGTTCCTCAAGGACAAGTTTTGGAGAGTTTCGGAGCCAATTTTGGGTACAAATTAACGCTTCAGCTGTCATCAGAGTTAGAGAACTCCTATAATTATTCAACACCCTTCCTCCAGTACTAAATGCCGATTCTGAAGCAACTGTGGAAACTGGCATGGCTAAGACGTCTCTTGCAATCCCCCCAAGAATTGAAAATTTAGTATCACTTTCCACCAATTTAGAATGTCAAATTGCACGCCACTCTTCTCTAATGTCTCCATAAGATATAACTCCACCTCATTCTTGTTAACACTCTCATTGAATTGCATTTCCTTCTCAAATTCCATAGCAAAAGAAGTTTCATGTGCCTCAAGCTCTTGTGTGCTAATTTCAGGAGGATCTTGCCGAGTAGACCTTTGATAGTTACCACTAAACAGCCTGTAGCTATCAAACACCTTGAAAAGTGTCTCCTTCACCTCTGAAGTTAAAAATTTAGCATCTTCTTTTTCATATAACTTTTCAAAACTCCACTTAATCAATTGAAGCTTATACCTAGGATCAAGAACAACTGCAATGAAAATCATCATGTTTGTGTTCTTTATATTTCCCCAATACTTATCATACTTGGACTTTATTTTCTCTGCCATGCTTAAAAGTACCGTATCTAAGCTTCCCATCCAATGCTTAAGTGTAGACAATATTTTACAAAAGTCATTAAAGTGTTCAGAAGATGTCACAAACATTGAACCAGAAACTTTGTTAGTAACCTCATAAAATATTTTTAAAAACTTGACAAAATGCCTTGCATTCTCCCAATCCTCAGACCTAGGAATCCCACCAGCCATCATAGCAAACTCATAATCTCTCTCCCCCAAACGTTTAAATGCCTTTTGAAACTTCAAAGCACTTTCAAGCATTAAAAAGGTAGAGTTCCACCTGGTAGGAACATCTAAATAGACAATGCCTTTTTTCCAGAATTCTAGCTTCCTTAATCATAGTTTTAAACCTCTCAGTACGACCAGGTGATGCACGCACATGCCAAACCGCATTTCTAATCTTTAAAATTGACTTATGCATTTCTCTCAACCCATCATTCACAACAAGATTTAAAATATGAGCACAACATCTAACATGTAAAAACTCTCCCCTTAATGGATGTGAGTTCCAATCCTCCATTCTATTTTTCAAGTAAGAAAGTGCAACATCATTTGAACTAGCATTATCAACAGTGATAGAAAAAACCCGGGATATCCCCGAGCTCAACAAACAGACTCAATCTTCCTACCAATTGTTTCTCCCTTGTGATTCTTGATAGCACAAAAATTCAAGATTCTTTTTTGCAACTTCCAATTAGCATCAATGTAATGAGCAGTAAGGCAAAGATAGTTTAAGTTTTGCACAGATGACCAACAATCAGTTGTCAAACAAACATTTTGATTTGGTAGAGAAAAAACAGACTTCAACTTAATTTTTTCATTCAAATAAAGCTTCCAACAATCCCTAGCAACTGTGAGCCTTCCAGGAATTGGAAACTTGGGTTGCAAACAACTCGTATAATAATGAAAATGCTCCCCCTCAACATGCGAAAAAGATAATTCATCCACAATAATCATTCTAGCAAGCGCTTGTCTACAACGATCAACATCAAATGGCACGGCAGAAAGTGAACTACCTATCCCTTTCCTATCATCTTTTACCACATCTTGAAAACAAAGAATCTTTTGGGTAGGATCTAATGCCTCCTTCAGAAATTTTTTGTATTGCGACAACAAGTGATTTTTCATGTTACTAGTGCCATTTTTATGTGTATCACATGCATAACTAGCCCCACACCAATTACATTTAGCTCTAGGATACTATGGATTACTAGTTTCATCTTTAGTAAAGTGATCCCATGTCCAAGACCTAGGTCTAGAAGGTTTTCTCTTACCTTCGTCGGTCTCAGTTTCAGCAGAGTCATCAACGGGAGCTTCTTCAACAGCCTTCCTTTTCCCTCGGCCTCTACTAGCAAGCTTCTTTGTGTTTCGATGAGGAGCTGGCATAGGAGGCAAAGCAGTCAGAGATCTAATGCTTGTTGATTCATTCGGAATAGGAACTAGAGGCAATCCAGTGTCGTCCATATTCTCACTTGAACTGACGTCAAACTACATAAACAAGCAATAACCATTAACCAGCAATAAACAAGCAATAAACAAAACAGAACAAAACTTGATAATCTGAACAAGTAATAAACAAGTAATAACCAGCAATAAACAAGCAATAACAAGCAATAAACAAGCAATAAACAAGCAATAACCAGCAATAAACAGCAATAAACAAAACAGAACAAAACTTGATAATCTGAACAAGCAATGAACAATTAAACCAACAATAAACAAGTAATAACTACCAATAAACATTAATAAACAAAATAGAACAAAACTTGATAATCTGAACAAGCAATGAACAATTAAACCAGCAATAAACAAGCAATAACCACCAATAAACAGCAATAAACAAAATAGAACAAAACTTGATAATCTGAACAAGCAATGAACAAACCAGCAATAAACAAGCAATAACAACCAATAAATAGCAATAAACAAAACAGAACAAAACTTGATAATCTGAACAAGCAATGAACAATTAAACTAGCAATAAACAAAACAGAATAAAACTTGATAATCTGAACAAGCAATGAACAAAACCAGCAATAAACAAGCAATCACCAGCAATAAACAAGCAATGAACCAGCAATAAACCAAACAGAACAAAACTTCATAATCTGAACAAGTAATGAACAAAACCAGTAATAAACAAGCAATAACCAGCAATAAACAAGCAATGAACCAGCAATAAACCAGCAATAAACAAGCAATAAACTGAACAAAACCTGATAATTTAGAAAATTAAATCAAGGACAGAAACCAGCAACTAAAGTTTAAATCAATAACCAGCAATAAACAATAAACTGATAACCCTAAACTGAACAATAAATCAGCAAGACCAAAATTACCAACAGTAGACTGAATACATGGTAAACACTAAACAGCAATACCAACAATAACCCTAACCTGAATAAACTGAACAATAACCAATTAACCAGCAAGCAGCAATACCAACAAGGCAACAATGCATCAGTAAAGTTTACCTGAATAGATGGCTCGGGCTCCATATGAACTTGAATTGGTGGCTGGGTGGGAGACTTTCTGGGTGGAGGAGGCGAGGTCGGAGGTGGTGAGGTGACCCTACAGAACCCAGAAACGCTGCTGGGTGGAGGCTTTCTGGGTGGAGGCGGCGAGGTCGGAGGTGGTGAGGTGACCCTACAGAACCTAGAAATGCTGCTGGGTGGAGGCTTTTTGGGTGGAGACGGCGAGGTCGGAGGTGGTGAGGTCTGAGGTCCTGTGTTGGTCGTCGCCCGTGGCTGTGCTACCTTGTGGCTTTTGGGTCAGTGGGTGACTGGGTCTTCGTCTTCGTCTTCGTGGTGGGTGGGTGGCTCAGGCTGGCTTCGACTTCGAGTATCAAGGAGTGAAGGAGGTGAGATTTGGAGGAAGAGGAAGGCTTCGAGTATTAAGGAGGTGGGTGGCTCAGGCTGGCTCCGTGGGGGTCTGGCCATCTAGGTGAGTGGGCGAGATGTGGTGGCTCCGATCTGGGATTTGGGAGGGGTTAGGTTTCCATGGGGAGAGGGACTCGCGCAGCACGGCAACAGTAGGTAACGCATTTGTGGGGGGGTGGGTAGGTAGTTTTAATTTTTAGGGTTTGGGAAGAACCGGTTCGGTTTGGTTCGGTTAGGGTTTTGGTGGCAAGAACTGAAAACCGAACCGAATCGCAGAAAAACAGCAAAACATCACTTTTTCGGTTTTTTCGGTTTTCAGTTATTTCGGTTTTCGGTTTTTTGGTTCGGTCCATCGGTTTAGTTCGGTCCGGATCGGTTTTGAACACCCCTAATACCCAACAAACATTCTCTCATATGATTTTGGATCAAATTTACCAATATTTTCTTTGTTGTTAAGCACAAAACATTTGCATCAAAAAACATGAAAATACTTAAGATTTGGAGGGTTCCTTTCCATAGCTCATAAGGAGTTTTCTTTAACCCTTTTCTAATAATGGTCCTATTCAAAATGTAACATGTTGTATTTACAGCTTCAGCCCATAGGAATTTTGGAACCTCATTTTCACATAACATAGCCCTAGTCATCTCTTGAAGGCTTCTATTCCTTCTTTCAACAACCCCATTTTATTGAGGAGTTCTAGGGCACGAAAAATTATGAGCAATTCCAAAGTCATCATAGAATTTTTTAAAGTCTTGGTTTTCAAATTCCTTTCTGTGATCACTTCTCAAATGGGCCATTTTTAAATCTTTCTCATTTTGAATTTTCTTGCAAAGGATTGAGAAAGCATGAAAAACATCATTTTTATGAGCAAGAAAAAGTACCCAACCGAATCTAGAGTAATCATCTACCACCACTAGACCGTAGTGTTTACCTCCTAAACTTTGAGTTCTTGTTGGATCAAAAAGATCAATATGTAACATCTCTAATGGCCTTTTGGTTAAAATTCCATCTTTTGGTTTAAAAGAGGATTTTACTTGTTTACCCAATTGGCAAGCCTCACAAGTAAGATCCTTATCAAATTTGATATTTGGAATTTCTCTAACCAAATTTTTCTTGACTAGCTTAGAAATTTGGTACATGCTAGCATGACCTAACTTTCTATGCCATAGCCATTTTTCAGATTCAAGAGAAGTAAAACATGTTACATTTTGTTCTTTCAAGTCCTCAAGAGTCAATCCATACACATTGTTACATCTTTTGGCCTCAAATAAAATATCCTCAGTTTTTTCACAAACAACCAAACACACAAACTTTCTAAAAACAACTTCAAAACCTAGATCACACAATTGGCTTACACTAAGTAAATTATGTTTCAAACCATTTACAAGAAGAACACCATTTATACAAGATGAAAAGCTTTTACCAACTTTTCCAATGGCCACTATCTTTCCTTTTCCATCATCACCGAAAGTGACAAGTCTTCCATCATACTCATCAAGCTTTATGAAGAAGGTTGTCTTTCCGGTCATGTGCCTAGAACATCCGCTGTCCATGTACCACATATTCTCCTTCCGTTTGGATGCTAAGCACACCTACAAAACAGCTCAAGTGACGTTAGGTATCCAAATCTTCTTGGATCCTTTCACGTTAAACCATCTCTTATGTCCTAGTCCATTATAATCAAAAACAACTTTGTAAATCCTTTCACCAAAAAAACATTGAATGGGAAAGTGGCCATTTCGGTTACATAATCTACAAAACCTTGGAGTTGCTGTTTTGTTAAAGTAGGTTGGGTTTTGAAATCTTGTGTCATTAGAAGATGAAGCTATATTTTCAGATAAAGGTTTCTCAACAGTTTTGAAATTTTTGTAAAACCCCAAGCCAGCTTTATCAAAAAGAGGTCTTTGACTAGCCAAAATTTGATTTAAATTTTTAGAACTTTGTGTGAACTTGTCTAAGTCATTTTCAAGGTTTTTGACCTTTTTCAGCAACTCTTCATTCTCTTTAAAACAGTTTACATATGCAACAACAGAATGGTCACTTTCACAGCTTCTAAGTTAGGCTTTTAACTGCTTATTTTCTTCAACAAGTTCACAAGCAGTTTCAGCCTCCCTTAGTTTTTCTTTGAGAAAACTGTTTTCAGCTTTAAAGATGGTGATTTGTTGTTCAAGATCTTGATTATCAAGCAAAAAACATCTTATTTTTTCAGAAAGGTGGTCTATCATAAGATGAAAATCTTCAGTGTTTGGATTATGAAAGACTACCTGTTCAATGTTATCTGCCATGAGACATGGTTGTGACTTGGTCTCGAATTCTTCATCACTGTCTGAGTCATTTTCCAAGTCCTCCCATGATGCCATCAGCCCCTTTTTCTTTCCACTTTTTCGCTTTTCTTCTTTCTTCAACTTAGGGCAATCTCACTTGAAATGTCCAGTTTCTTTACAGTTGTAGCATGTAACCTTGTTGAAATCCTTTCTTTGTTTCCTAGAGCTGCTTCCTTTGCCTCTCTCCTTGGACTTCATCATTTTTCTGAATTTTTTGGCAAATAACACAAACTCATTTTCAGAAGAATTATCACTGGATTCATCATCCAGGGGGTTAGTCACAGATGAAAAAGCAATTTCTTTCTTTTTTGAATCTTTTTTCAAATAAGTATTTTCAAAAGCAAGTAAGTTTCCTCTCAAATCATCATATGTCATGGAATATAGACTACTGCTCTCAGAAATGATTAATGCTTTTGTTTCCCACTCTTTAGTGAGACATCTCAACACTCTTCTCACAAGCACAGAATCAGGATACGTAATTCGCATAGCATCCAAGCCAACAATGATGATGTTGAATCTTTTGAATAACTCATCAATAGACTCTTGATGAGCAGATAATTTATACACTTTTTGGCAGTATTTTTACATAGTTTTTAGTATGATTTAGTTAATTTTTAGTATATTTTTATTAGTTTTTAAGCAAAATTCACATTTCTGGACTTTACTATGAGTTTGTGTTTTTTTGTGATTTCAGGTATTTTCTAGCTGAAATTGAGGGACCTAAGCAAAAATCTGATTTAGAGGTTGAAAAAGGACTGCTGATGTTGTTGGATTCTGACCTTCCTGTACTCAAAATGAAATTTGGAGCTACAGAAATCCAAATGGTGCGCTCTCAATTGCGTTGGAAAGTAGACATCTAGGGCTTTCCATTAATATATAATAGTTCATACTTTGCCCAAGTTTAGACGACACAAACTGGCGTTCAACGCTAGCTTTCTGCCCTATTCTGGCGTTAAACACCAAATACAAGTTGCAAGCTAGAGTAAAATGCCAGAAACAAGTTACAAACTGGCATTTAACTCCAAGAGAAGTCTCTACACATGAAAGCTTCAATGCTCAGCCCAAGCACACACCAAGTGGGTCTGGAAGTGTATTTCTGCATCATTTACTCATTTCTGTAATCCTAGTAACTAGTTTTAGTATAAATAGGACTTTTTACTATTGCACTCACATCTTTTGATCATCCTTGATCTTGGGATCAGGTCTTTTTTTTTCCCTATTTTCGAATTCATATGCCATTTTAGGGAGGCTGGCCTCACGGCCATGCCTGGACTTGTTCTTATGTATTTTCAACGGTGGAGTTTCTACGCACTATAGATTAAGGTGTGGAGCTTTGCTGTTCCTCGAGTATTAATGCAAAGTACTATTGTTCTTCTATTCAATTCATGCTTATTATTATTCTAAGATATTCATTCGCACACAAGAACATGATGAATGTGATGATTATGTGACACTCATCACCATTCTCACTTACGAACGCGTGATTGACAACTACTTCCGTTCTACATGAAAACAAGCTTGAATGTATATCTCTTGGGTTTCTAATCAATGATTCACATCGACTCCCCTCTGACAATGGGGCATCTGAATCCGAGATTAGAGTCTTCGTGGTATAAGCTAGAATCAATTGGTAGCATTCTTGAGATCCGAAAAGTCTAAACCTTGTCTGTTGTATTCCGAGTAGGATCTGGGATGGGATGACTGTGACGAGCTTCAAACTCGCGACTGTAGGGCGTAGTGACAGACGCAAAAGGATAGTAAATCCTATTCCTACACAATCGAAAACCAACAGCTGATTAGCCATACGATATCTGTGCATGGTATTTTTCATCCGAGACGAGTAATCCGACAGTTGATTAGCCATACAGAAACTGTAGAGGACCATTTTCACTGAGAGGACAGGAAGTAGCCATTGACAACGGTGACACCCAACATACAGCTTGTCATGGAAAGGAGTATGAAGGATTGGACGAAGGCAGTAGGAAAGCAGAGATTCAGAAGGAACAACGCATATCCATACGCTTATCTGAAATTCCCACCAATGAATTACATAAGTATCTCTATCTTTATTTTATATTTATTTATCTTTTAATTATCAAAACTCTATAACCATTTGAATCCGCCTGACTGAGATTTACAAGATGACCATAGCTTGCTTCAAGCCGGCAATCTCCGTGGGATCGACCCTTACTCACGTAAGGTTTATTACTTGGACAACCCAGTGCACTTGCTGGTTAATTGTGAAAAGTTGTGAAAAAGAGTTGAGATTACAATTGTGCGTACCAAGTTGTTGGCGCCATTGAGATCACAATTTCGTGCACCAAGTTTTTGGCGCCGTTGCCGGGGATTGTTCGAGTTTGAACAACTGACGGTTCATCTTGTTGCTTAGATTAGGTAATTTTCTTCTTATTTTATATTTCAAAAAGTTTTCAAAAAAATCTTTCAAAATTTTTCTTCTTTTTCGTTTTTCCAAAAAGATATTTTCGAAAATTCCAAAAAAAAATTAATAAAATCATAAAAACCAAAAATAATTTGTGTTTCTTATTTAAGTCTAGTGTCAATTTTTAAGTTTAGTGTCAATTACATTTTTTTTAAATTTGTGCATTTTTTGAAAAATTCATGCATCTTTTCTTCATGATCTTCAAGTTGTTCTTGGTAAGTCTTCTTGTTTGATCTTTAAATTTTATTGTTTTGTGTCTTTTCTTGTTTTTCATATACTTTTTTGCATTCATGGTGTCTAAACATGAAAAATCTCTAAATTTGGTGTCTTGCATGTTTTTCTTTTCTTGAAAATTTTTCAAAAACAAGTTCTTGATGTTCATCATGATCTTCAAAGTGTTTTTGGTGTTCATCTTGACATTCATAGTGTTCTTGCATGCATCATTTGTTTTAATCCAAAATTTTTATGTGTTGAGTCATTTTGTGGTTTTTCTCTTTCCTCATTAAATTCAAAAAATCAAAAAATATCTTTTCCTTATTTTACTCAGAATTTTCGAAATCTTTGGGTTGACTTGGTCAAAATTTTTTAAGATAAGTTGTTTCTTGTTAGTCAAGTCAAGATTTCAAATTTAAACTTTCTAAATTTCTTTTTCAAAGCTTTTTCAAAAATAAATTTCAATCATATTTTTTATCAAATCTTTTTCAACCATATCTTTTTTTCTCAAAATCAATTTCAAAATCTTTTCTAACTTCTTATCTTTTCAAAATTGATTTTCAAATCTTTTTCAACTAACTAATTGACTTTTTTGTTTGTTTTACTATTTCTTATCTTTTTCAAAACCACCTAACTACTTTTCTCTCTCTAATTTTCGAAAATTCCTCACCCTTTTTCAAAATTCTTTTTAATGAACTAATTGTTTTAAATTTTAATTTTAATTTTATTTCTTCTCCTAATTTTCGAATTCTAACTATATTTTCAAATAAAAACAAAAATATTTTCCTTTTCTTCTAAATTATTTTCGAAAACTCCTCACTTCTTCTACTCACATAAAGGAACCTCTATATCTAGATAAAGAGGATCCCTATTATTTTCTGTTATCTTCTTTTTCATATGAGCAGGAGCAAGGACAAGGACATTCTTGTTGAAGTAGATCCTGAACCTGAAAGGACTCTGAAGAAGAAGCTAAGAGAAGTTAAAGCACAACAATCCAGAGAAAATCTTACAGAGAATCTCAAAAAAGAAGACATGACCGAACCCAACAACAATGCAAGGAAGATGCTTGGTGACTTTACTGCACCAAATTCCAACTTCCATGGAAGAAGCATCTCAATCCCTGCCATTGGAGCAAACAATTTTGAGCTAAAGCCTCAATTAGTTTCTCTGATGCAACAGAATTGCAAGTTTTATGGACTTCCATCAGAAGATTCTGTTCAGTTCTTAACTGAATTCTTGCAGAACTGTGATACTGTTAAGACCAATGGAGTTGATCCCGAGGTCTATAAGCTTATGCTTTTTCCTTTTGCTATAAGAGACAGAGTTAGAACATGGTTGGACTCTCAACCTAGAGATAGCCTAAACTCTTGGATTAAGCTGGTCACAGCTTTCTTAGCCAAATTCTTTCCTCCTCAAAAGCTGAGCAAGCTTAAAGTGGATGTTCAAACCTTCAGGCAGAAAGAAGTTGAATCCCTCTATGAAGCTTGGAAAAGATATAAGCAACTGACCAAAAAGTTTCCTTCTGACATGCTCTCAGAATGGACCATCCTGGATATATTCTATGATGGTCTCTCTGAATTGTCTAAGATGTCATTGGACCATTCTGTAGGTGGATCTATTCACCTGAAAAAATGCCTGTAGAAGCTCAGGAACTCATTAAAATGGTTGCAAATAACCAGTTCATGTACACCTCTGAAAGAAATCCTGTGAGTAATGAGACACATTAGAGGAAGGGAGTTCTTAAAATTGATGCTATGAATGCCATATTGGCTCAGAACAAAATGTTGACTCAACAAGTCAATATGATTTCTCAGAGTCTGAATGGTTTGTAAAATGCATCCAACAGTACTAAAGAGGCATCTTCTGAAGAAGAAGCCTATGATCCTGAGAATCCTGCAATGGCAGAGGTGAATTACATGGGTGAAGCCTATGGAAACACCTATAATCCCTCATGGAGAAATCATCCAAATTTCTCATGGAAGGATCAACAAAAGCCTCAACAAGGCTTTAATAATGGTGGAAGAAACAGGTTTAGCAATAGCAAACCTTATCCATCATCTTCTCAGCAACTGATGAGTGGATAATTTATACGCTTTTTGGCATTGGTTTTAGGTAGCTTTTAGTAGGATCTAGCTATTTTTAGGGATGTTTTCATTAGTTTTTATGCTAAATTCACATTTATGGACTTTACTATGAGTTTGTATGTTTTTCTATGATTTCAGGTATTTTCTGGCTGAAATTGAGGGATCTGAGCAAAACTCTGATAGAAGGCTGACAAAGGACTGCTGATGCTGTTGGATTCTGATCTCCCTGTACTCGAAATAGATTTTTTGGAGCTACAGAACTCCAAATGGCACACTCTCAATGGCGTTGGAAAGTAGACATCCAGATCTTTTCAGCAATATATAATAATCTATACTTTATTTGAGATTAGATGACGCAAACTGGCGCTCAACGCCAGTTCTATGTTGCATTCTTAAGTCAAACACTAGAAACACGTCACGAACCAGAGTTGAACGCCAAAAACACGTTACAACTTGGTGTTCAACTCCAAAAGAAGCCTTTGCACGTGTAAAGCTCAAGCTCAGCCCAAGCACACACCAAGTGGGCCCCGAAAGTGAATTTCTGCATTAATTACTTACTTCTGTAAACCCTAGTAGCTAGTTTAGTATAAATAGAACTTTTTACTATTATACAAGGGTCCTTTTCCCTAATTTCGAATTTCATAAGCATACCGAGGAAAGAGAATCCCTGGAGTCGTTTATCTACGTTTGAGCAAGTTGGTTGGAAAAAAGATGACTTCCGATCTAATCTCACTTTTTTAATGTATGTTGATATCGAGCTTTCTAAGCCTTTTACACCTAGCCCAGCCTCCCTATTTCAAGCTCAAGAGAGAGAGCCCGAGGGAGAAGCTGTTGTCTCTTTTGTTGAAAAGACTGTTCACTCAGGGGTAGCGGTGAATAGGAACTATACTTTCTTCTCGAATGGGTATAGTAAGTGTGCCACGAGTGCTCCGCTTCTGCTTCTCTCTAATAACGAAAAAATAACTTTTTAAGAAAGCAAAGCTCAGTCTAAGCTATCTAAGCTAGAACTCATATTTTGGGGGCTGGCCATTCGGCCATGCCTGGACCACTATCACTTATGTATTTTCAACGGTGGAGTTTCTACACACCATAAATTAAGGGTGTGGAGCTCTGCTGTACCTCGAGCTTTAATGCAATTACTACTATTTTCTATTCAATTCAGTTTATTCCTATTCTAAGATATTCGTTGCACTTCAACATGATGAATGTAATGATCCATGACACTCATTATCATTCTCACCTATGAACGTGTGACTGACAACCACTTCCATTCTACCTTAGACCGAACGCATATCTCTTGGATTCCTTAATCAGAATCTTCGTGGTATAAGCTAGAATTGATGGCGGCATTCATGAGAATCCGAAAAGTCTAAACCTTGTCCGTGGTATTCCGAGTAGGATTCAAGGATTGAATGACTGTGACGAGCTTCAAACTCGCGATTGTTAGGCGTGATGACAAATGCAAAAGAATTAATGGATTCTATTCCGACATGATCGAGAACCGACAGATGATTAGCCGTGTCGTGACAGAGCATTTGGACCTTTTTCACTGAGAGGATGGGATGTAACCATTGACAACGGTGATGCCCTACATACAGCTTGCCATGAAAAGGAGTAAGAAAGATTGGATGAAGGCAGTAGGAAAGCAGAGATTCAGAAGGAGCACAACATCTTCATACGCCTATCTGAAATTCCCACCAATGATTTACATAAGTATTTCTATCTTTGTTTTCTAGTTATTTATTATTATTATTCGAAAACTCCATAACCAATTATTATCCGCCTAACTGAGATTTACAAGATGACCATAGCTTGCTTCATACTAACAATCTCCGTGGGAACGACCCTTACTCACGTAAGGTATTACTTGGACGACCCAGTGCACTTGCTGGTTAGTTGTGCAAAGTTGTGAAGTTATGTTTGGACCATGGTATCATGCACCAAGTGTTTGGCGCCATTACCAAGGAGAGAACGAACATGAATGCCATTATCAGAAATCACAATTTTGCCTACCAAGTTTTTGGCGCCGTTGCCGGGGATTGTTCGAGTTTGGACAACTGACGGTTCATCTTGTTGCTCAGATTAGGTAATTCTCTTTTTGTTTTCAAAAAAAAATTTCAAAAATCTTTCAAAAAAATTTTCTCACCTATTTTCGAAAATTTTTCAAAATTCTCAATAATGGATTCTAGAGTTTCATGAAACATGTTGAAGCCTAGCTGGCTATAAAGCCATGTCTAAATTATTTTGGACTGAGGCTTCAACTAATCACCACAATGCATGTAATGCCCTGCTGAAGCTTGGCTGGTTATTAAGCCATGTCTAATTCCTGGACCAAAGCTTTAGACTAACATTGAAAGATTCCTGGAATTCTTCTTGAAAGATTCCTGGAATTCTTTTTCCTATATGTTTTTCGAAAAAAATAAAAGAAAATACAAAAAAATCATAAAATCATAAAAACCAAAAAAATTTTGTGATTCTTGTTTGAGTCTTGTGTCATGTTTTAAGTTTGGTGTCAATTGCATATTCATCTTGTTCTTACATTTTTCGAAAATTCATGCATTCATAGTGTTCTTCATGATCTTCAAGTTGTTCTTGGTAAGTCTTCTTGTTTGATCTTTAAATTTTCTTGTTTTGTGTTGTATGATATTTTTCATGTGCATTTTTGCATTCATAGTGTCTAAACATGAAAGATTTCTAAGTTTGGTGTCTTGTATGTTTTCTTTGCATCAAAATTTTTTTCAAAAATATGTTCTTGATGTTCATCATGATCTTCAAAGTGTTCTTGGTGTTCATTTTGACATTCATAGTGTTCTTGCATGCATCATATGTTTTGATTCATAATTTTCATGTTGTGAGTCATTTTTGTTTTTTTCTCTCTCATCATTAAAAATTCAAAAATCAAAAAATATCTTTTCCTTTTTTTCTCTCATAAATTTCGAAAATTTGAGTTGACTTAGTCAAAAATTTTTAAAACTTAGCTATTTCTTACAAGTCAAATCAAATTTTCAAATTTAAAAATCTTATCTTTTCAAAATCTTTTTCAAAAATCAAATCTTTTTCATTTTTTTATTATTTTCGAAATTTTTAAAATTTATTTTCAAAATCTTTTTCTTATCTTTATTTCAAAATTTTGAAAACTTTACTAACAATTAATGTGATTGATTCAAAAATTTGACGTTTGTTACTTTCTTGTTAAGAAAGGTTCAATCTTTAAATTCTAGAATCATATCTTATAGTTTCTTATTAGTTAAGTAATCAAATTTTAATATTAAAAATCAATTCTTTTTCAAAATATCTTTTTTACCATATCTTTTTCAAAATTTTATCTTTTTCAAAAAAAAATTGATTTCAAAATATCTTCTTATCTTCTTTTCCTTTCAATTTTGTTTTTTTTTTTATCTTTTTCAAAACCACCTAACTAATTTTAGCTCTCTAATTTTCGAAAATTACCTCCCTCTTTTTCAAAATTCTTTTAATTAACTAATTATTTTAAATTTTAATTTTAATTTTATTTCTTCCTTTAATTTTCGAAAATCACTAACTTATTTTTAAAAATTAATTTTCGAATTCTCTCCCTCTCATCTTCTTCTATTTATTTATTTATTTACTAACACTTCTTCTCATCTCAAGAATCTGAACCTATCTTCACCCTTGTGTTTGGATTCTTACTTTTTCCTTCTTCTATTCCTTTCTTCTTCTACTAACATAAAGGAATCTCTCTACTGTGGTAAAGAGGATCCCTATTATTATTTTCTGTTTTCTTCCTTTTCATATGAGCAGGAGCAAGGACAATAACATTCTTGTTGAAGCAGATCCTGAACCTGAAAGGACTCTAAAGAGGAAACTAAGAGAAGCTAAATTATAACAATCCAGAGACAACCTTACAGAAATTTTTGAAAAAGAAGAGGAGATGGTAGCCGAAAATAATAATGCAAGGAGGATGCTTCGTGATTATACTACACCTACTTCCAAGTTTGATGGAAGAAGCATATCAATCCCTGCTATTGGAGCAAATAACTTTGAGCTGAAACCTCAACTAGTTGCTCTACTGCAACAGAACTGCAAGTTCCATGGACTTCCATCAGAAGATCCCTACTAGTTTTTAACTGAGTTCTTGCAGATCTGTGAGACTGTTAAGACTAATGGAGTAGATCCTGAAGTCTACAGGCTCATAATTTTCCCTTTTGCTGTAAGAGACAGAGCTAGAATATGGTTGGATTCATAACCTAAAGATAGCCTGGACTCCTGGGATAAGCTGGTCGCGGCCTTTTTGGCTAAGTTCTTTCCTCCTCAAAAGCTGAGCAAGCTTAGAGTGGATGTTCAGACTTTCAAACAAAAAGATGGTGAATCCCTCTATGAAGCTTGGGAAAAATACAAGCAGATGACCAAAAGGTGTCCTTCTGACATGCTTTCAGAGTGGACCATTCTGGAAATATTCTATTATGGTCTATCTGATTTTTCCAAGATGTCCTTGGACCATTCTGCAGGTGGATCCATTCACCTAAAGAAAACGCCTGCAGAAGCTCAAGAATTTATTGACATGGTTGCAAATAACCAGTTCATGTACACTTCTGAGAGAAATTTCGTGAATAATGGGATGCCTCAAAGGAATGGAGTTCTTGAAATTGATGCTCTGAATGCCATATTGGCTCAGAACAAAATGTTGACTCAGCAAGTCAACATGATTTCTCAAAGTCTGAATGGATGGAAAAATGCATCCAACAGTACTAAAGAGGCATCTTCTGAAGAAGAAGTTTATGATCCTGAGAACCCTGCAATAGCAGAGGTAAATTATATGGGTGAACCTTATAGAAACACCTATAATTCATCATGGAGAAATCATCCAAATTTCTCATGGAAGGATCAACAAAAGCCTCAACAAGGCTTTAATAATGGTGGAAGAAATAGGCTCAGCAATAGCAAGCCTTTTCCATCATCTTCTCAGCAACAGACAGAGAATTTTGAGTAGAGCACCTCTAATTTAGCAAACTTAGTCTCTGATCTGTCTAAGGCCACTTTAAGTTTTATGAGTGAAACAAGGTCCTCTATCAGAAATTTGGAGGCACAAGTGGGCCAGCTGAGTAAGAAAGTCACTGAAACTCCTCCTAGTACTCTCCCAAGCAATACTGAAGAGAATCCAAAAAGAGAGTGCAAGGCCATATACATAATCAACATGGCCGAACCTAGGGAGGAAGGAGAGGACATGAATCCCAATGAGGAAGACCTCATGGGACGTCTCTCAAGCAAGAAGGAGTTCCCTATTGAGGACCTAAAGGAATCTGAGGCTCATATAAAGACCATAGAGATTCCATTAAACCTCCTTCTACCATTCATGAGCTCTGAAAACTATTCTTCCTCTGAAGAGGATGAAGATGTAACTGGAGAGCAATTTGCTCAATATCTAGGAGCCATCATGAAGTTGAATGCCAAATTGTTTGGTAATGAGACTTGGGAAGGTGAACTTCCCTTGCTCATTAATGAGCTAGATACATGGATTTAGCAAACTTTACCTCAAAAGAGACAAGATCCTGGAAAATTCTTAATACCATGTACCATAGGCACCATGACCTTTGAGAAGGCTCTGTGTGACCTAGGTCAGGCATAAATCTTATGCCACTCTCTGTAATGGAGAAGCTGGGGATCATTGAGGTACAGCCTGTCATATTCTCATTGCAAATGGCAGACAAGTCAGTAAGACAAGCTTATGGATTGGTAGAGGACGTTTCTTAGCCACAGCAGGAGCTACGATAGATGTTAACAGAGGAGAATTAGTCCTTCAATTGAATGGGGACTACCTTGTGTTTAAGACCCAAGGGTGTTCTTCTTTAACAATGGAGAGGAAGCATGAAAAGCTTCTCTCAGTACAGAGTCAAACAAAGCCCCCACAATCAAACTCTAAGTTTGGTGTTAGGAGGCCACAGCCAAACTCTAAGTTTGGTGTTGAATCCCCACATTCAAACTCTAAGTTTGGTGTTGGGAGTCTACAACATTGACCTGATCACCTTTGAGGCTCCATGAGAGCCCACTATCAAGCTAGTGACATTAAAGGAGCGATTATTGGGAGGCAACCCAATTTTTATTTATCTAATTCTATTTTTCTTTTATTGTTCTTTTATGTTTTATTAGGTTCATGATCATGTGGAGTCACAAAATAAATACTAAAATTAAAAACAGAATAAAAAATAGCAGAAGAAAAAGCACACCTTGGAGGAAGGACTTATTGGCGTTTAAACGCCAGTAAGGAACATCTGGCTGGCGTTCAACACCAGAACAAAGCATGGATCTGGCATTGAACGCCAGAAACAAGCAGCATCCTGGCGTTTAAATGCCAAGAATACACCCTGAGGAGAGCTAGCGCTGAACACCAGAAACAAGCATGGAACTGGCGTTCAACGCCAGAAACATGCTGCAAATGGGCGTTGAACGCCCAAAACAAGCATAAAGCTGGCGTTCAACACCAGAAACAAGCATCAATCTGGCGTTGAACGCCAGGATTGCATCTAGAGGGCGTTTTACACGCCTCATTGGTGCAGGAATGATAATCCTTGACACCTCAGGATCTGTGGACCCCACAGGATCCCCACCTACCTCAACTCACCTTCTCTCCTCTTCACACAATCCAATAAAACTCTTCCCCAAAAACCCTTCACCAATCACCTCAATCCCTCTTCCCCATCACCTCTTCACCACTCACATCCATCCACTCTTCCCCATAAACCCCACCTACCTTCAAAATTCAAAATCCCTTTTCCCACCCAACCCACCCAATATGGTCGAACCTTAACCCTACTCCCTCCATTATATAAACCCCTCCATTCTTCTTCATTTTTACACAACACAACCTTCTCTTCTCCTCTTTGGCCGAAACATAACCCTCTCTTTCTCTCCTCCATATCTTCCTCTTCTTCATCTATTCTTTCTTCTTTTGCTCGAGGGCGAGCAATATTCTAAGTTTGGTGTGGTAAAAGCATAGCTTTTTTGTTTTTCGATAACCATTGATGGCACCTAAGGTCGAAGAAACCTCTAGAAAAGGGAAAGGGAAGACAAAACTTCCACCTCCGAGTCATGGGAGATGGAAAGATTCATCTCAAAAGTCCATCAAGACCACTTCTATGAAGTTGTGGCCAAGAAGAAGGTGATCCCCGAGGTCCCTTTCAAACTCAAGAAAAATGAGTACCCAGAGATCCGACATGAGATCCAAAGAAGAGGTTGGGAAGTTCTGATCAACCCCATTCAACAAGTCAGAATCTTAATGGTTCAAGAGTTCTATGCCAATGCATGGATCACTAGGAACCATGATCAAAGTGTGAACCCAAATCCAAAGAATTATCCTACAATGGTTCAGGGGAAATACTTAGATTTTAGTCCAGAAAATGTGAGGTTGGCATTCAACTTGCCCATTATGCAAGGAGATGCACGCCCCTACACTAGAAGGGTCAACTTTGATCAAAAGTTGGACCAAGTCCTCATGGACATTTGTGTGGAAGGAGCTCAATAGAAAAGAGACTCCAAAGGCAAGCCGGTTCAATTAAGAAGACTGGACCTCAAGCCTGTGGTTAGAGGATGGTTGGAGTTCATCCAATGCTCCATCATCCCCACTAGCAACCAATCCAAAGTTACTGTGGATTGAGCCATCATGATTCATAGCATCATGAATGGAGAGGAGTAGAAGTTCATGAAGTCATCTCCCTTGAATTCTACAAAATAGCCGAAAAGCCCTCCAACATGGCAAGGCTAGCTTTTCCTCATCTTATTTGCCATCTATGTTACTCAGCTGGAGTTATCATAGAAGAAGACATCCCCATTAAGGAGGATAAGCCCATCACTAAGAAGAAGATGGAGCAAACAAGAGAGCCCATTCATGGATCTCAAGAGACACATGAGGAAGCTCATCATCAAGAAATCTCTGAGATTCTTCAAGGGATGCACTTTCCTCCCAACAACTATTGGGAACAACTCAACACTTCTCTAGAAGATTTGAGTTACAATATGGATCAATTAAGGGTGGAACATCAAGAGCACTCCATCATTCTCCATGAAATTAGAGAAGATCAAAGAGCAATGAGGGAGGAGCAACAAAGGCAAGGAAGAGACATAGAAGAGCTCAAGGACATCATTGGTTCTTCAAGAAGAAAGCGCCACCATCACTGAGGTGGATTCATTCCTTGTTCTTATTTCTCTGTTTTTCGGATTTTATGCTTAATGTTTATCCATATTTGTGTCATTCCTACATGATCATTAGTATGTAGTAACTATGTCTTAAGGCTATGAATAATTCCATGGATCCTTCACCTCTCTTAAATGAAAAATGTTCCTAATTCAAAAGAACAAGAAGTACACGAGTTTCGAATTTATCCTTGAAATTAGTTTAATTATATTGATGTGGTGACAATACTTTTTATTTTCTAAATGAATGCTTAAACAGCGCATATTTTTTATCTTGTTGTTTATGAATGTTAAAATTGTTGGCTCTTGAAAGAATAATGAACAAAGAGAAATGTTATTGATAATCAAAAAATCATGAAATTGATTCTTGAAGCAAGAAAAAGCAGTGAAGAACAAAGCTTGCGAAAAAAAATTTGGCGAAAAAAAGAAAAAGAAAAAGAAAAAGCAAGCAAAAAAAGCCAATAGCCCTTAAAACTAAAAGGCAAGGGTAAAAAAGATCCAAGGCTTTGAGCATCAATGGATAGGAGGGCCCAAGGAAATAAATCCAGGCCTAAGCGGCTAAATCAAGTTGTCCCTAACCATGTGCTTGTGGCATGCAGGTCCAAGTGAAAAGCTTAAGACTGAGTGGTTAAAGTCGTGATCCAAAGCAAAAAGAGTGTGCTTAAGAGCTCTGGACACCTCTAACTGGGGACTTTAGCAAAGCTGAATCACAATCTGAAAAGGTTCACCCAGTCATGTGTCTGTGGCATTTATGTATCCGGTGGTAATACTGGAAGACAAAGTGCTTAGGGCCACGGCCAAGACTAATAAAAGTAGCTGTGTTCAAGAATAAACAAACTTAACTAGGAGAATCAATAACACTATCTGAAATTCTAAGTTCCTAGAGATGCCAATCATTCTAAACTTCAAAGGATAAAGTGAGATGCCAAAACTGTTCAGAAGCAAAAAGCTACAAGTCCCGCTCATCTAGTTAGAACTAATATTCATTGATATTTTGAGCTTTATAGTATATTCTCTTCTTTTTATCCTATTTGATTTTTAGTTGCTTGGGGACAAGCAACAATTTAAGTTTGGTGTTGTGATGAGCGGATAATTTATACGCTTTTTGGCATTGTTTTTAGGTAGCTTTTAGTAGGATCTAGCTACTTTTAGGGATGTTTTCATTAGTTTTTATGCTAAATTCACATTTCTGGACTTTACTATGAGTTTGTGTGTTTTTCTGTAATTTCATGTATTTTTTGGCTGAAATTGAGGGACCTGAGCAAAACTCTGATAGAAGGCTGACAAAGGACTGCTGATGCTGTTGGATTCTGACCTTCCTGCACTCGAAATAGATTTTCTGGAGCTACAGAACTCCAAATGGCGCGCTATCAATGGCGTTGGAAATTAGACATCTAGAGCTTTCCATCAATATATAATAGTCCATACTTTATTTGAGATTAGACGACACAAACTGGTGCTCAACTCCAGTTCCATGTTGCATTCTGGAGTCAAACGCCAAAAACACGTTACAACTTGGCGTTCAACTCCAAAAGAAGCCTCAACACGTGTAAAGCTCAAGCTCAGCCCAAGCACACACCAAGTGGGTCCCAGAAGTGGATTTCTGCATCAATTACTTACTTCTGTAAACCCTAGTAGCTAGTTTAGTATAAATAGAACTTTTTACTATTGTACAAGGGTCATTTTCCCTAATTTCGAATTTCATATCATATTTTGGGGGCTGGCAATTCGGCCATGCCTAGACCACTATCACTTATGTATTTTCAATGGTGGAGTTTCTACACACCATAGATTAAGGGTGTGGAGCTCTGCTATACCTCGAGCTTTAATGCAATTACTACTATTTTCTATTCAATTTAGTTTATTCCTGTTCTAAGATATTCGTTGTACTTCAACATGATGAATGTAATGATCTGTGACACTCATTATCATTCTCACCTATGAACGCGTGACTGACAACCACTTCCATTCTACCTTAGACCGAACGCATATCTCTTGGATTCCTTAATCATAATCTTCATGGTATAAGCTAGAATTGATGGCGGCATTCATGAGAATCCGGAAAGTCTAAACCTTGTCTGTGATATTCCGAGTAGGATTCAGGGATTGAATGACTGTGACGAGCTTCAAACTCGTGATTGTTGGGCGTGATGACAAACACAAAAGAATTAATGGATTCTATTCCGACATGATCGAGAACCGACAGATAATTAGCCGTGCCGTGACAGAGCATTTGGATCTTTTTCACTGAGAGGATGGGATGTAACCATTGACAACGGTGATGCCCTACATATAGCTTGCAATGGAAAGAAGTAAGAAAGATTGGATGAAGGCAGTAGGAAAGCAGAGATTTAGAAGGAGCACAGCATCTTCATACGCCTATCTGAAATTCCCACCAATGATTTACATAAGTATTTCTATCTTTATTTTCTAGTTATTTATTATTATTATTCAAAAACTCCAAAACCAATTATTATCCGCCTAACTGAGATTTACAAGATGACCATAGCTTGCTTCATACCAACAATCTCCGTGGGATCGATCCTTACTCACGTAAGGTATTACTTGGATGACCCAGTGCACTTGCTGGTTAGTTGTGTGAAGTTGTGAAGTTATGTTTGGACCATGGTATCATGCACCAAGTGGTTGGTGCCATTACCAGGGAGAGAACGAACATGAATGCCATTATCAGAAATCACAATTTTGCCTACCAGCAACAGATAGAGAATTCTGAGCAGAGCCCCTCTAGCTTAGCAAACATAGTCTCTGATCTATCTAAGGCCACTCTCAATTTCATGAATGAAACAAGGTCCTCCATTAGAAATTTGGAGGCACAAGTGGGCCAGCTGAGTAAAAGAGTCACTGAAACTCCTCCTAGTACTCTCCCAAGTAATACAGAAGAGAATCCAAAAAGAGAGTGCAAGACCATAACCTTACTTGGTGTGGCCGAACCTAAGGAGGAGGAGGAGGACGTGAATCCCAGTGAGGAACACCTCATAGGACGTCCTTTAGACAAAAAGGAGTTCCCAGTTGAGGAACCTAAAGAATCTGAAACTCATCTAGAGACCATAGAGATTCTATTGAACCTACTTCTGCCATTTATGAGCTCTGATGAGTATTCTTCCTCTGAGGAGGATGAAGATATTACTGAAGAGCAAGTTGCTACGTATCTTAGAGCAATCATGAAGCTGAATGCCAAGTTATTTGGTAATGAGACTTGGGTGGATGAACCCCCTTGTTCACCAATGAACTGAATGACTTGGCTAGGCAGACATTACCTCAAAAGAAACAGGATCTCGGTAAATTTTTAATTACCCAGTTATGTGTCTGTGGCATTTATGTATCCGGTGGTAATACTGGAAAACAAAGTGCTTAGGGCCACGGCCAAGACTCATGAAGTAGCTATGTTCAAGAATCAACATACTAAACTAGGAAAATCAATAATACTATCTAAAATTCTGAGTTCCTATAGATGCCAATCATTCTAAATTTCAAAGGAAAAAGTGAGATGCCAAAATTGTTCAGAAGCAAAAAGCTACTAGCCCCGCTCATCTAATTGGGACTAAGTTTCATTGATATTGTGAGATTCATTGTATATTCTCTTCTTTTTATCTTATTTTGTTTTCACTTTCTTGGGGACAAGCAACAATTTAAGTTTGGTATTGTGATGAGCGGATAATTTATACGCTTTTTGGCATTGTTTTTACATAGTTTTTAGTATATTTTTATTAGTTTTTAAGCAAAATTCACATTTTTGGACTTTACTATGAGTTTGTGTGTTTTTCTGTAATTTCAGGTATTTTTTGGCTGAAATTGAGAGACCTGAGCAAAAATCTGATTTAGAGGTTAAAAAAGGACTACTGATGCTGTTGGATTCTGACCTCCCTGCACTCGAAATAGAATTTATGGAGCTACAAAAACCCAAATAGCGCGCTCTCAATTGCGTTAGAAGGTAGACATCCAGGGCTTTCCAGCAATATATAATAGTCCATACTTTGCCCAAGTTTAGATAACGCAAACTGGTATTCAACGCCAACTTTCTGCCCTATTCTGGCGTTAAACGCCAGAAACAAGTTGCAAGCTAGAGTCAAACGCCAGAAACAAGTTACAAACTGGAGTTTAACTCCAAGAGAAGTCTCTACACATGAAAGCTTCAATGCTCAACCCAAGCACACACCAAGTGGGCCCGAAAGTAAATTTCTACATCATTTACTCATTTCTGTAATCCTAGTAACTAGTTTTAGTATAAATAGGACTTTTTACTATTGTACTCACATCTTTTGATCATCCTTGATCTTGGGATCAGGTCTTTTTTCCCTATTTTTGAATTCATATGCCATTTTAGGGAGGCTGGCCTCACGGCCATGCCTGAACCTTGTTCTTATGTATTTTCAACAGTGGAGTTTCTACACACCATAGATTAAGGTGTGGAGCTCTACTGTTCCTCGAGTATTAATGCAAAGTACTATTGTTCTTCTATTCAATTCATGCTTATTCTTATTCTAATATATTCATTCGCACACAAGAACATGATGAATGTGATGATTATGTGACACTCATCACCATTCTCACTTACGAACGCGTGATTAACAACCACTTCTGTTCTACATGAAAACAAGCTTGAATGTATATCTCTTGGATTTCTAATCAACGATTCACATCGATTCCCCTCTGACAATGGGGCATCTGAATCCAAGATTAGAGTCTTCGTGGTATAAGCTAGAATCAATTGGCAGCATTCTTGAGATCCGGAAAGTCTAAACCTTGTCTGTGATATTCCGAGTAGGATCTGGGATGGGATGACTGTGACGAGCTTCAAACTCGTGATTGTAGGGCGTAGTGACAGACGCAAAAGGATAGTAAATCCTATTCCTACACGATTGAGAACCAATAGCTGATTAGCCATACGATATCTGTGCATGGTATTTTTCATCCCGAGACGAGCAATTCGACAGTTGATTAGCCATATAAAAATCGTAGAGGACCATTTTCACTGAGAGGACGGGAAGTAGCCATTGACAACAGTGACACCCAACATACAGCTTGTCATGGAAAGGAGTATGAAAGATTGGACGAAGGCAGTAGGAAAGCAGAGATTCAGAAGGAACAACGCATCTCCATACGCTTATCTGAAATTCCCACCAATGAATTACATAAGTATCTCTATCTTTATTTTATGTTTATTTATCTTTTAATTATCAAAACTCTATAACTATTTGAATCCGCCTGACTGAGATTTATAAGATGACCATAGCTTGTTTCAAGCCGCCAATCTCTGTGGGATCGACCCTTACTCACGTAAGGTTTATTAATTGGACAACCTAGTGCACTTGCTGGTTAGTTGTGTGAAGTTGTGAAAAAGAGTTGAGATTACAATTGTGCGTACCAAGTTGTTGGCGCCATTGAGATCACAATTTCGTGCACCAACTCTCCTTCCTTCATTGCAAATATTTCATACTCTCTGTTCAACATATCTATCCGAGTCTTCTTCACAATGGTGGTTTCTTCATGAGTGATTTGAAGTTTGTCCCAGATTTCCTTTACCATTGTGCATCGTGATACCAGTCAATTTTCCTTGAAGCTGATAGCACAGTTGAGCATATTGATAGCCTTGGCATTGAGCTCCACCTTCTTTCTGTCTTCTTCAGTCCAGGTTGCTTTTGATTTGAGAAAGATTACTCCTTCTGCACTTGTGGTGGTTGGGAATTGGGGACCCTCCAGGATGATCTTCCAAAGTCTGTAGTCTACTGCTTGCACAAAAATCTTCATCCTCTCCTTCCAATAGGTATAGTTTTTCCCATTGAAAAGAGGAGGTCTGTTGCTTGACTATCCCTCTGTCAGGTTGTAGAAAATCAGATTTGAGCCACTGTTTTCTGCCATCTGGATCTTTTTTCCAAGCTGCAAAGCTTGATCTCTTTGAGACCAAGCTCTGATATCAATTGATGGTTTTAGTGGCTAAGAGAAGGAGGGGTTGAATCTTAGCCCATTTTCACTTCTGAACACTTGCTGGTCTTTGAAACAACTTCAGGAGACTTTTTAATTTTTGTCTCATCCCTAGCCACGAGACTTTTTCTTTTTTCTCGTCACTTGGCACGAGATATTTTACGGTTTTATCTCCTGTGCAGCAGAAACAGAAAAAGAAGTAGAAGAGAAAGAAAATTACACCCAGATATATCCTGGTTCAGCTGCTAAGTGCAGTGTAGCCTACATCCAGTCTCCATCACAAAGATGATGGAATTTCACTATAATCATTCTTGATTACAAGCACCAATTCTTCCTAGAAATACCCTTCCTATCTGGGACAAGTCTAGAATTCTAAACCCAATCCTGAACTTGACTTGGTCACTGCCAAGCTTTCAACTGTAAAGTGCTAACCCAACTTACAAGGAGATTCCCACAGAATCATGAAACACAACACAGATGTACAAAGGAACTCTAAGGACATCTATGACTTTTTCTTTTAATTTTGGACTCTCTGCCTTTTTTCGCTCTATGGATTTTTCATACAAACCTCACTGTTTGCCTTTTTCCATGAGACTCAAGACATGACAAAATTAAACAGAAAAATACAAAATAGAATACATTAAAGGAGAAGAACTTCTGTTAGCTCAGGTAGCTCTGAGAACTCTGTGCCTTGCACTCTCACCCTTTCTCCTTGCTTCAAACCCTGGCTGTTCACCCTTATATAGAGAAGGGGAAGCCTCCACGGTTGAAACCAAAAACCAAGCTAAAATTTTTCTTCTTCAAGAAAACCGGTTCGGCCAGAGAGAGAGGAGAAGTAACCGAATGCAATAACCAACATGCAATTACCTCTGATTCTTCCTTGGTCACCAATAATCATCAATCCGTACCTTTTATCTTGCCTTGCACTCCAAGATAAACTCCTAGCCCTTGATGCTTCATGATGATGATAGCTTCATCTGCTCGATCCTCTGCCTCTTCCATCACGTAGCCACTGTAGCTACTTCCTGTGATGGTTGAGAAGAATCAGAGACAAGCTATCCCTCCAGTGATCTTCTCCTTGCTGGCCGAAATCTTCTTCAACCATTTTTGGTATGGAGAAGCCAAGATTTCATCACCAAATCTTACCATAAGTGATGAAAATCTTAGCCACAGCATACTTTTAGTTTTCTTTTTCTTGCCATCATTGTGATGGTCTTGTAGCGTGCTACTTCTTCTCTTCGGTGGCTAGCTTTAGCTTCCATGGTTGCTACTGTGATATGACCGAAAGTGAGAAGCAAGTAGAGAGAGAAGAGAGAGTATGAAGAAAAGCAATTAAAATGAGTTGCTTTTTCCCCTTTGGTTGAGTAGCGTGTAGCATTGATGATTACCATCAAATGAATTTCTCTCTCATTGTTCCAATGTCTGCATTTACTATCTTTAATAAAATTTAAAATCCACCACATGATAGAAATGGAATCTGTTGGAAACATTAAGCAATACATTTTGCTTTCTCTCTTCAATAGGTTTCGGATCAAGCATTGGATCTTTAGTTTAATATGGGCTTAATGATGATGTTAATAGAAACTGGCCCAACTAAACAATTCAGCCAACATTGATTTCATGTAAGGCTGAATTTTGATTTCATATTGGGCTTCGGATTTTCTTTTCTATTCGGCCCAAGAAACAATTTTATTTCAGCCATGGTCACATCAATATAACACTAAGGCTGAAAATTGGCCCAATATAAAACATGCATTACAAAATTATTTTAATCAACATATGAAGATTAAAATCAAAATAATAATCTTGCAATTAATCACATTTATAATGTTTGATCATCACTAAATTGGCAATAGAGTTTTCCAAACTCATCACTGTCTAAAGTTTCTAAGAATGGTATAAAATAATCTTCTAAATCCACATCTAACATTGAATCATCAAAAACATTAACAACTATAATCAATAAAAATTATAAAAAGTGAAAATATATGTTGATGTATTACTAATAATTCATATCTCTTGCAAACTACCAACTTAAATTCTTGATATAATGAAAGATTACTTTCATAATCAACAAAATGGTCAACATTTTGGCCACTTTGTATGTCACCACTTGGTGGGTGCACCTTAATAGTCGATAAATTTATATCTTCATAAAGTTGTGCCAAATTAATAGCCACCGAAGCAACAACAGAAAAAAAATTTGCCTTCCATTTATAGTAAAATTTCTTGATAAAAAGTTTAATTTTATTCGAATAAACGTTAGACACTATAAGAAAGAAAAGAATATAATAATGCTTACCATCTTTTCTAAATTACCTTTTTGTTAGGCACAATCTTTGGAAACCGCAGTGTGACGGAAGCTGATTTTGCAGAACGACTTGCATTAGATTATTGGTGGGTCCTTGTATACTAGAGTATGCTGAAAGTGTAATAAATCTATATTATATAAATAATTTCCGATGAAGCATACATTTTTTTAAATATTAGTACATGAATCATTTGGTAATCATTAATTATATGTACTACTTGTTAACACTGACAGTGGAGTTCTTGTCAATGAGGGACCCGTTAGTAGAGTTAAAAATTTAGATCTTATTTCTGATATAGAAGGTCTTACATAAGTAGGAGGAATATGTTCCTGTCCAATTCTATGTGACGTATAGTATACACCATACATAGAGAAAAAAGTATGGTGTTCAATGACAAAAGAGTATTTTTCTAAGTATTTGAAGAAAAATAATGCCAAAGAATAATAAAATCGAAACGGATGTATTATAAGTTTACATCCCTCAAAGATATAATTTATTGGTAAAAAAACTCACCCCGCACAAAAATAAAAAGACTTCATATACAAATAAAGATGAACCTCATTTCATTACAATTCATTGGTCTAATTTGTATATAAAATTACATAGCAAATACCACACAAGCTTCAAAAGAGGTCATACAAATAAAATTAAAAGAAAAATTAAACGAATAATCGTTTTCTATCATACCCAAGATTCACAACTACATACAAAGCATAAAATAGCCAATTTTTTAGCTTAATAAATTATTCTCTTATTGTCTACTAATTATTGGTATTAAGCTAGATATTGCTAAATAAATTAAAAAGAGACATAATCAATTACATAACTTCATTGCTTTTTTATAAAAAGATTGCATAAATAAGTCCAATTAGAGTCGTACCTATCAACCACATTATTCATGTCCTTATTGCAGCCATTGCAGAAGTATATATCCGCATTAGCTTCTGCCTTCATGCTGTAAACACATGATTTATACCACCAACTTGGAACGGGTTCAACATCAAGAACAGTGGCCAGAACAATATAGAACCTAACTTACATAGGAACAATTTGAAAGTCAAAAAACAAATAATGGACCAAACATAAAAAATTAATTTTCTATAAGGCACTCACATCCGCAGTTGTACGTAACTCTGTTATTGTCTTTCTCTCAGTGGAATATAAAACTTCATCTTCAGCAATATACGCCGGTTTGCCAAAAATCACAGATAGATACTGCGAGGTTTCTCTATAGTACATGCTATTTATCAATTACAATGCCATAAAAATACAGTCAATATGCACAATAAACAACTAGATTTATCAGGAGCCTAGTACCAGACATAATGTTCTGTAAAATATTAGTATCTATGTACAACGATCATTACTCAAATGAGTTGTACAATTATACATGACAGAAAAACTACTGAATGGAAACTAACGAAAAGTGTCCTTAGATTAAAAAAACAACTATAATATGAACCTAATTACTTAGTATAAAAATTATTTCAGAAATTAGCTATAAAAATAAAAAGTATTTATTGCAAATATAAAATAATAAAAAGTATTATATAATAGCAAAAATATAGCTTAAAATTATATATTGATTAATTAATTATTGAGTAATTCAACACAAAATTTACAATCAAAAGAAATAAAAAATTGGTGATACAATTTATCCACGTGCATATAATAATATTTTTTATCACTTCGAATTTTAAATTCTAGAATGCGAGCCATTTGCTGGAATTATTATTACCATTTTCTATAATTTTACTTGTATTTTCACATGATAAAAAATATTAAAGCACAAAATACAGTATTTATAATTTTCTTACTGTTCATACCCTAGGTCGAGCTATCCAACCCGGGATGTTCTACAGGCAAAGCGACCGACCTCTTCAGGTCAGGACAATCCGACCTCTTCTCAAAGAGCTCGGCTCAGTCACAGGAAAGCCCAAACAAAGGGCCCAAATAGAGGAACACGCCCCAAAATCCTAAGGCGGCCCAAGCCTACAGGGATAAAGGCGGTTCCCTTAAAAGATAACCTCACTTAAAGATAAAGATAAGATAAGATAACTAACTTATCTTATCCACATGAGGCTACATCTCATCATTATAAATACACTGGAGCACTCAGGTATAACTCATACTCTGATTCTACTCAATACCTGCTTAATACCCTTGCCAATTTAAGCATCGGAGTCCCTTGCAGGTACCCCCCACCCTCCGGGGACGAAGGATCAGCACCACCACCAAGTCCAACAAGTTGGACACACCAGCTCCGGCCGTCGTACACCTGCCGGACACGTCGGCTCCGACCAACCCAGAAGATCTCATCCGAGATCGACCTACAGTTTCAGGTAACCCTCGGAACAAAAACCCAACCCAAGAGATAAAAATTCATCAAATCCAGGAGTAATAGAAGCACTTCAAAATCGATTGGAGCAACTTGAGAAAGAAGCCCAACATCAACGTGAAAAAGAAGAAGATCTACGCCGGGAAATAAGGCGACGCCGAGAATTAGAAGATAAGCTCATAAAACTTGAAGTTGATCTCAAAACTAAAGCCACTCAACCATCCACGGAGGATAGTTCTCAGAAAGATCAAGATCTATTTACTAGAGAAATTATGAAAACCAAAATTCCAAAAGATTTCAAGCTTCTGGATATGACTCCATATGACGGTACCTCCGACCCCAACCATCATCTCAGCAACTTCAGAAGTAGAATATACCTCACCGATGCTTCAGATGCAGTTCGTTGCAAAGCCTTTCCAACAACTCTCACCAAGACAGCCATTAAATGGTTCCACAACCTACCTCCAAAATCCATCTCGAGTTTCGACGACCTGGCCAAGAAGTTCCTGGCCCGATTCTCCATACAAAAGGATAAAGCCAAACACGCGCCTAGCCTACTAGGGATCAAGCAAGGAGATCGAAAAAGTCTTCGCAACTACATGGAGAGATTCAACAAAACATGCATGGACATACAAAATCTGCCAACAGAAGCTGCCATCATGGGCCTTATAAATGGCCTGCGAGAAGGACCATTCAGCCAATCTATATCAAAAAGATACCCGATATCCCTAGATGAAGTACAAGAACGAGCGCAGAAGTACATTAACATGGAGGAAAAGTCTCGACTTGGCGAAGCCTCAAGGTCCGGTTCTGCCTACCGAGATAAAGAATCCAAGAAAAAGGAAGATCGCTCCGGAGAGAAAATCAAGAAATATCATAACTACACCCCTCTTAGGGTATCCTTGGTAGACGTTTACAAAGAAGTCTGCCATACGGAAAAAATCCCCCCAGCTCGGCCACTTAAAGGCAAAAGAGGAGGGGGAAATCGGAATGAGTACTGTAAATATCACCGACTTCGAGGGCATTCCACCAACGAATGTTTCGACTTGAAAAACGTCATAGAAAAATTAGTTCGAGAAGGAAAGTTAGATCGGTTCTTGGCCAACCGGGACGAAGAACCAAGGAAAAGAAGGAGAGATGAGGACGTCGGACGACTTGAACGATCGCCTCGCACACCAAAAAGGCATGTCCACGTGATACATGGCGGATTTGCTGGGGGAGGAATCTCCAAATCATCCCGCAAGCGACACCTCAAAGAGGTATACCATGTCAAAGGACAGAAGGAGACGCCAGACATCCCGGCAATCACGTTTACTAAAGAAGATGCATCCGGAATCATCTCGGGACATGACGACCCCATGGTCATCACGATCATATTGGCAAACGCCAACCTCCACCGCACACTAATCGACCAGGGAAGCTCTGCCGATATCTTATTCAAAGCTGCCTTCGACAAACTCGGCCTAGAAGAAAAAGAGCTAAGAGCATACCCAAATAGTCTGTTCAGACTGGGAGATGTTCCAGTTCAACCACTAGGATACGTATCGCTGCATACAACCTTCGAAAAGGGGAACCAATCCAGAACACTCAAGATAGACTACATCGTGGTCGACGTAAGCTCAGCCTACAATGCCTTAATAGGTCGGACAATGTTAAATCAACTCGGTGCAATAGTTTCAACTCCACATCTATGTATAAAATTCCCAACTGCGGAAGGGATTGCTACGATAAAGGCAGATCAAAAGATGGCACGTCGCTGTTATAACAAAAGCCTAAACCTCCGAGGTGAAGGAGGAGAGTTCCACACAATCGAGCTCGGTGGAGTTCAGAGGCGAGAAGAACTCCGACCACAACCCGAAGGAGAAATAGAAAGAATCCAGATCGGAGATACCTCGGATAAAATAACTAATATTGGCACGATCCTAAAAGGAGACATAAAGGAATCACTAATACGGTTCCTACGAGATAATGTTGATCTCTTCGCATGGAAAGCCGCCGACATGCCAGGTATTGATCCCGGACTAATAAGCCACAAATTGGCAGTCTATCGGGATCCCGGCCGGTACAACAAAGACGGAGAAAACTGGGACCAGAACGAGCTCAGGCTAAAGAAGAACAAGTGCAAGCACTACTCGAGGACGGGTTCATAAGGGAAGTCAAATATCCACTATGGCTAGCAAACGTCGTCTTGGTGAGAAAGTCAAATGGGAAGTGGCGAATGTGCACCGACTACACCGACCTCAACAAAGACTGCCCGAAAGACCCCTACCCACTCCCAAGCATCGACGCTCTAGTAGATGCTTCATCGGGTACAAGTATCTCTCATTCATGGACGCATACTCAGGGAGCTACTTATCAAAGGCTAATGAATAAAGTCTTCTCAGATCACATCGGAAAAATCATGGAGGTCTACGTGGATGATATGTTGATAAAGACGCAAAGCAAAGAGACATTGCTAACCGATTTGATTCAAGTATTCGATACCATAAGGAAGCACGGCATGCAGCTCAACCCGGCTAAATGCACCTTCGCAGTAGAAGCGGGTAAATTTTTAGGATTTATGCTCACGCAAAGGGGAATCGAGGCAAATCCAGATAAATGCCAGGCCATACTCAACATGAAGAGCCCTTGCGTCAAAGAGGTACAACAGCTCAATGGAAGGTTGGCAGCCTTGTCCAGATTCCTAGCAGGATCAGCGATAAGATCCCTCCCTTTCTATGCTACCTTAAAGAAGGGAAAGAACTTCGAATGGACAGTGGAATGTGAACAAGCTTTCAAAGACTTCAAAAGATTCTTAGGGCAACCACCTATCCTATCTCGACCACAAGAGGGAGAATCACTCATACTATACCTCGCAGTAGGAAGTCGGGCAATAGCCTCAGCGCTGATTCGAGAAGACGAAAGAGGACAGCAACCCGTCTACTTCATTAGTAAAGCACTACAGGGATCCGAGCTGAATTACCAGAAAATAGAAAAGTTTGCCTACGCTCTGATCCTCACATCCCGGCGGCTTCGCCCATATTTCTAAGCACATACCATTAAAGTTCGAACCAACCAACCCATAAAAGGGATATTGCAGAAAACAGATCTAGCGGGAAGAATCCTACAATGGGCAATCGAGTTGTCCGAATTTGACCTCCAATACGAGGCACGTACAGCAATCAAATCGCAACACCTGGCCGACTTCATCGTGGAATTCACAGACATCCGAAAATCCCCATAGAATGGAACATATATGTGGACAGATCCTCGAATAAAACAGGAAACGGTGCGAGTGTGATAATTGAAAGCAATCAAGGAACTCAACTTGAGCTCTCCCTTAAATTCAGATTCCCGACCTTAAACAACCAGGCAGAATACGAAGCACTACTAGCTGGTCTGAAGCTGGCCAGGGAGGTGGGAGCTCGGAAACTCAACATCTACAGTGACTCACAAGTCATCACCTCACAAATAACAGGAAGCTACCAAGCCAAAGATCCGACCATGAAAAAATATTTGGATAAAACCAAAGAACAGCTCGGACAACTCGGGGAATATAGGATCCACCACATACCTCGTGAGCAAAATGCCCGAGCCGACGCCCTTTCAAAATTAGCCAGCACCAAACCAGGGGGAAACAATAGAAGCCTCATCCAGGAAGTACTACAGAACCCGTCAATAGCGGAAGAAGAAAGAATCCTAGCCATAATAGGTCGGGATCAAGGATGGATGACACCCATAATAAACTACCTCAAAACAGAAGAACTCCCTACAAATGAAAGGGAGGCAAAGAGGCTGAAGAGGGAGGCACAATACTACACCATCATAAACAACACGCTGTACAAAAGAGGGATATCAACACCTTTACTAAAATGCGTACCAACTTCCAACACAAAGGAAATCTTGGAAGAAGTACACAGCGGCATTTGTGGTAATCATCTCGGAGCACAAGCTCTCACCAAAAAGATACTCCGGGCAGGATTCTATTGGCCAACTCTACAAAAGGAGGCTACAGAATTTGTAAAGACATGTCCACCATGCCAGAAGCATGCCAACTTTCACATCGCCCCACCAGAAAAGCTTATCAGCGTGACCTCACCCTGGTCATTTGCAAAATGGGGACTCGACCTTCTCGGACCCTTCCCACAGGGATCGGGACAAGTAAAATTCCTCATAGTAGGAGTAGACTATTTCACAAAATGGATCGAGGTAGAACCCCTGGCCAACGCCACCGCTCAAAGAAGTCAAAAATTCCTATATAGGAATATTATTACAAGGTTCGGGGTACCATACTCCATCACAACGGACAACGGTACCCAATTTACAGAAGCAGGCTTCAGAAAACTGGTGGCCGACTTGAACATAAAACACCAGTTCACCTCCGTTGAACATCCCCAAGCTAATGGACAAGCCGAAGCAGCTAAAAAAGTCATATTGGCCGGGTTGAAACGGAGACTACAGGACGCAAAGGGAGCCTGGGCTGAAGAGCTCCCACAAGTCCCAACGAATCACCATTTCGACTAGCATACGGAGCGGAGGCAATGATTCCAATAGAAATTAAAAAAGGATCTCCCCGAGTAGTCCACTACAATGAACAAGCAAACTCCCAACTTCAGAGAGAAGAGCTCGACTTGTTACCCGAAATCCAAGAAAGAGCTCAGATCAAGGAAGAAGCCCTAAAGCGACGAATGGCTTCCAGATATAATCAAAAGGTAGTGCCGAGAAGTTTTGCAGAGAATGATCTCATCTTAATCAGAAATGACATCGGAACAACTCGACCCGGAGAAGGAAAGCTGGCAGCAAACTGGAAAGGACCCTACCGAATCATTGAAGTTCTAGGGAAGGGCTACTACAGACTGTCCGAGCTTGATGGACGAGAGCTTCCTCGATCATGGCACGCCTGCAACCTAAGAAGGTACTACAGTTAGAATAGGTAAAAGATCTCACTAAATGGATGCGCTCTTTTTCCTGAAAAGGTTTTTTAATGAGGCACCATATCGAGACCTAGATCATACCCGACTTAAAGGGACAACGAAACTCCCACATGTATATATTTGCATTTTTCCTTTGAATAAAGAATATTTAGATATTCTACAAGATTCTAAGACACATTAATCTAAAGTATTCATCGTCTGATTATAAAGCAACAGGTCGGCAGAAAGTGAAAAACAAATTCACTGCGCGACCACGATAAAGACAATCGTCTGATAAAGGTGAAAACGCGATTCACCCAAAAGACGATCTAAAGATGCCAACCATTTTCTACAAATCGGCAAAGATGAACACAGAATAATGTAAGAAGTTATCAAAAGCAATCCAAAAAAAAAGAACCTGACGAGGTCTTACGGATAGCTAATATAATAACTTAAAAAGACTGGCCGCGTTCAGAAATCGGACCAAGTCAACCCAAGTTATAAGTAAACCCTGGAAAGAGGTCTGGCCAACCCTATTAAAGAGGATTACTTTAACTTAGAAGGGCCTGAACATAACAAAGTCAGCCCAAAACTAAAAAGTTATACAAGTAGTCCTTGAAAGAGATTTGACAAAGATCCAAAAAAGAGGACTACGAGAAATAACTTAAAGGAGACCGACATAACCAAGTCGGACTCCTACCACTAAAAAAGTTATACAAGTAGTCCCTAAAAGAGATCTGACAAAGATCCAAAAAAGAGGACTACGAGAAATAACTTAAAGGAGACCGACATAACCAAGTCGGACTCCTACCACTAGAAAAGTTATACAGGTAGTCCCTGAAAGAGATCTGACAAAGATCAAAAAAAGAGGACTACGAAAAATAACTTAAAGGAGACCGACATAACCAAGTCGGACTCCTACCATTAGATAAGTTATACAAGTAGTCCCTGAAAGAGATCTGACAAAGATCCAAAAAAGAGGACTACGAAAAATAACTTAAAGGAGACCGACATGACCAAGTCGGACTCCTACCATTAAAAAAGTTATACAAGTAGTCCCTGAAAGAGATCTGACAAAGATCTAAAAAAGAGGACTACGAAAAATAACTTAAAGGAGACCGACATAACCAAGTCGGACTCCTACTACTAAAAAGTTATCAACATAATCCCTGAAAAAGACCAAGTAAAGGCCCAGAAAAGGGGATCACAAAATAACTTTTGATGGGGACCAACATAAAGAAATCGGTCATAAGGCGCCAAACAAAGAGCGAGGAGACCGAAAAACAAGTCGGATCCACACAACTACAGAGGATCCAAGCTACAAACAATAAGCACGAGGCAATCCAAAAAGGTCAAACTGAAAGGTCCAACATTCTCAGAAAACAGAAGAAAATATCAAAAACCTTGATATGATCTACAAAGTTTTAAAAGCCTCAGAGGCCATCAAAAAAGGATAAACGAGCTACTTTTGTTTTTTAAGGTTGCCAGACAAAACAACCAGAAAATGTCAGCAAAGAAATAAAAAGTTTTAAAGAGCCCACAAGCTGGGCCAACTAACATAAGAATCCAGAAAAAGATCAGCAAGCATCAGGAACATCTTTGGCAGTATCAGGACAGGGAGAAGGAGGACGAGTCTGAATAGGCACGGCATCTATAGTTCCATCCTCCCGGTTCAGAACTTGGCAATCCGAATCAGGTGCAACCGGAGGAGCAGAGGTAGTCGACACTTTGGCAGAGGACACAGGAGGAGGATCAACATCATCATCACCCTCGTCATCAGGGACAATCTTGCCATCTCTGACAATATTGTCTAAACTGAAAAGGGTGAGATCGGCCTCGGGAGCAATGACACGAATTTGCTCCTTCAAGTTCTCGTAAGCAGCAGTCACGCTGCCGACAAGATGACCTTGGAGCTCAGAATAATCCTCCCGAGCACTGTCCAACTCCCCCCTCAGACGCATCACCTCCCGATAAGTTGTAACATAACTATCTTTATGCATCAGGGCTGTGTCCTCGGCCAACCTCAAAGAAGCCGCCAATGAAAGGGAACTCGCCTTCTCATTCTCTAGATCCTTCTCTAACTTGGTCACCTTTAATTCGAGCTCCTCCTTCAGCCCCTTCATCCGGTCAAACTCTTGCTTTGCCTCCTCCATAAATGCCTTGGTGGCATGAAGAGGGAGACTTTGAGCAGTCCGGTGTATAGCGGCCGCATTAAACGCCATTTGCACGTGATTCCGGGCCATAAATTCCAAATGATGGAGGATGGACACATCGTCCATCGAAAGGGTCCCATAGGGCCCAATTTGTTGATCTATGAACTCGATAGCATTGAAGTCAGGGGCATTAAGGTCGAAGGGCTCAACCGTCTTTTGTTTTTTACTTGAGGGGCAGCAGATGGAACGGCAGAAGCAGGATGAGGATCCACCAAGCGGACCCGAGGTGTCGAAATCGCTTTCTTCACTATGGGGGAACTCGGCACCAATGGCTTGTCGCGCACTTGGGAGGACCCCTCCCCAGCCGCCTTGGCGGCAAAATTTCTGGCCGCAGTCGCCTTTTGCGCCCTCTTAAAAGCCTTCATGGATTCGTTATTCTTCATTGCCTCTGCAAAATAAAACAGAAGTCAAGCTACAAATCGAACAAGTCGGAAATACAGCTACAAGTAAACATAAACAGATAGCAAAGAAAACACAAAGATACCCAGTTCAGTTTGAAGAAGAGAAGGATTGGTTAGAAATCTCTTTGTATCAAGATGGGGAGGCTGACCCCAGCGCTCTTCCAAAACAGTAACAAAGGCCCGCTCAGCCTCATCCAACATGTCCCAAGAGTAGCTGGAGACCCTCACATCCTTTTGCCATTCCAGGGGAAAGGCAGGCTCATCATTTTCGTCCAGAAAAAAGGGGCGAGCACCTTCAATAGCTCAGACCTTGAAAAAGTAGTTTTTAAAATCACGGAATGATTCGTCAAATATGGAAAAGACCTTCTTTCCTTGGGTAGAGTGAAAGGAGACCCAAGCTGCTTTCTTTTTTACCACTCCGGGTTTAGTCAAAACAAACAGATAGAAAAAGAGAGATTGGGAAGCAGGGATACCAAAACCATTGCACAACAATTGAAAAATCTTTATAAAACCCCAGGAATTAAGGTGAAGTTGAGAGGGGGTAATATTACAAGACCATAACAGGTCGGTTTCAAACTGAGTAAAAGAAAGAGTAATACCCAGCGGACCAAAGAAAAAGTCATAAACATAAAAGAAGGGGCGACCATCAACAACCCGAGTTGAAAAACAGACTCTCTCGTCAAAAGAAGGAGGGACAAGTTCATAGTTCTTCTCATCACCAGAATTGCTACAGACGCTATGAAACTGCCTAAGCTAAGCACAAAACTCAGAATCAGCTAGCGAGACACACAGGAGAACCATGGAGTCCACCCAATCGGCCATACCCGCAGGAACCTGGGAAGGCATCTCTACAACGTTATTTCGGGAAGACATGAGGCCAACTAAATCCTACAAAAAGAAAAGAAGAGTGGATTACTTAAAAACATCTC
>NC_029781.3:92039982-92051818 GCF_000817695.3 Arachis duranensis
AACCAAAAAGGGAAAAACCCCAAGACTCAAGAGAAGAATCCTTGGAGCATCCCTTGGAGGCAGTAAACAAAGAAGGGTTGGGTCCTCAAAATCATTTCTACAATCTACATCTCGGCACTCATCAGAACAAAAGTCCAGAAAAGAAAGCAAAGGAAGCAAAAAACGCAGAAAATCCACCCTTCTATAGTTTTATCAGGAAAAGCACCGCTCCTACAGTTACCAAACACTACTGCTACAGTTCATTAGAAACACCAAAAAGACCAAAGGAAAAATAGCAAAAGCACAAGCTTTTCAAAATCAAAGCAAAAATTATCATCCAAAGAAAACAGAGGCAACATGCAAAAGAAAAAGATTCAAGCAAAACAAAAAGATTCGCACCGAAAAAGATAGCATGCAACAAGTCAAACACGATAAAAACAGAAAGATCCAAACTTTCTCCAAAGGGAAAGATCAAAAGGAAAAACTCCATCGTAAAAACAGAAATAAACGAGGAAACACGAAACGGGACTAACCTGGAGAATAGAAGAAAACCTCGAAGAAAGCTGAAGAGCAGAAGCAACAAAGCCACCCCCTCGAAGTAGAAGAATGCAAAGACAAGAAGAAGAAAAGTGGAATCAAGCCTCTTCCGAAAAATGCAGTAGCAGAACAGACGTCACTACAAACTCTGGGCAAGAAACAGAAAATGAGAAAGTAAAGGGAGGAGTTACGGAGAAAGAATGAAAGAAGAGAAACCGTTTTTTGATTAAGAGATTCAAAATAAAGGCCAGGAGAAAACGGGGCAATTAATACCAATTAATGAAGGTACTAAACCCTTTCACGTTCCCAAAGCAAAGCGCTGATATAAAAACGCGCGCTTTTAGAGGAAAACGTTCTACATTCAAAAGATTCTACAAAAAGAAGAAATCGACAAAATGCTTGAGTTCGGCTTCATCATGAAAAGACCGAAGTCAAGGACTCGGCCTCAAAAAGAGAAGACTGAGCTCAAGCAGGGGCACTGTTCATACCCTGGGTCGAGCTGTCCGACCCGGGATGTTCTACAGGCAAAGCGACCGACCTCTTCAGGTCAGGACAATCCGACCTCTTCTCAAAGAGCTCGGCCCAGTCACAGGAAAGCCCAAACAAATGGCCCAAATAGAGGAACACGCCCCAAAATCCTAAGGTGGCCCAAGCCTACAGGGATAAAGGCGGTTCCCTTAAAAGATAACCTCACTTAAAGATAAAGATAAGATAAGATAACTAACTTATCTTATCCACAGGAGGCCACATCTCATCATTATAAATATACTGGAGCACCCAGGTATAACTCATACTCTGATTCTACTCAATACCTGCTTAATACCCTTGCTAACTTAAGCATCGGAGTCCCTTGCAGGTACCCCCCACCCTCCGGGGACGAAGGATCAGCACCACCACCAAGTCCAACAAGTTGGACACACCAGCTCCGGCCGCCGTACACCTGCCGGACACGTCGGCTCCGACCAACCCAGAAGATCTCATCCGAGATCGACCTACAGTTTCAGGTAACCCTCGGAACACTTCCATTACATGTAATAGCACACTTTAAAATTTAAAAATAAAAAAATACTATTATATATTGTGTTACACCATAAAATTTAAAAACTAAAAAATAGTAATGAAATCACGTCTGAGTAATTAGTAAAGATAGCTATCATAATATATAACCACTTGATAGATATCAAATCCTCACATACATGAAAAAGTCTTTACTCTTGCAAATTGAAAAATAATTATCGGTAGCTGCTGCTCATCCACTACTACAAAATCCTTGATTCGGTCCACCATCTATCTAAGAACAGTAATATTAAGCTAAGCTACAGAGAAAATACAAATTATTTAGAAAATAAAAAATTATTTATATAAATTTATTAAGTGCTGAGTAAGGGCATCGAAAAAATGCACCCGCCATTCTCAATATGAATGACCAATATGTCATTGAGTTTGTCATTCTTTACATATTTCTTCTCACTCTCTACACCAGTCATAACTCCAGTAATGTCTAAAATAAATATCAAACAAAAGATTACGTACAAATCACACGTCTTAGTGATATTTTGTCATAAAAACAAAAGAAAAATCAACTTATATACTTGCTATGAATCATATACTTACTAACCAAAAAATGATGTTGAAGAGAATATCCTATAATTGTCCTAAAAGTAACCAACTTAATACCATATAATGGTATTGCATCACAGAAAGAGGGTAAGACAATAGTCTTTGCTTGAAAAAATAATCGAAAATGATGTGATATGCGGTACAACCCACAATTATTGCTAACTCCAAAGTATACAAAAACATACACATCTCCTTCCGATATCAATGATTCGAACACAGATATCAGATCCTTACCTACAGAAACATGCATAGTTATTTTTTATTTTTTCACAAAATAAAATATTTTATTGTTCACTCTCTACACACAGTAACAATAAAGTCAAACTACATAAACAAATAAAATTTATATAAAATATTTCTTTTAGCAAAAATAACGGAATAAATTAAAAAATTGATATTACGTTCAATTAATTAGAGTGTTCATTTTATTAAATTCTACCTAAAATAATATTGCTAGTGACTATATAAAGTAAAAACAAACTCAATATTCAAAAGCAACAAAAAAAATAATAATACAAAAAAATAATAAATTGAATCAAAATTAAAATCTATATATCTCGAAACAATTAAAGAAAGGCTAACGTAGCAGGTTACAACTATTTCAAATCATGTAAGGGCGAACATTAGAAAGCTGACCACCGAGACTAAAGATACACTTTGAAAGTAATCATGAACAGCTCAATGAGAAGAGAATTTTGAATTTAATGAACATTGTTATTCAAATAAAGACCTCAACTATAAATAAAATCAAACCTCATTTCAGCATATTTCGTTAGTCTATATTGTATGCAAAACCAAAAATAACACAAGCTAAAAAAAGAGATCACATAAATAAAATTGAAAAAAAAATATAAACTAATCTATCATATCTAAGTGCCTAACTAATTTACGTATATAACCACTATATAATAAACACATGTGAAGTTTAAGTAATAATCATACCCAAGTTAACACCACTTTTAATAATTATTACTAAACTATTAAACCATTAAACTTTTAATTCACAAACAATGTATATAACATGTGCATGTTTCTGGCTATTTAAGAAAATTATGTTAAGTTTAATTCCCTTGACTAGAACAATACTACGGTGTAGAAGTCAAAAAGCTTCTACACATGAAAAACTTGCGTGGCTTATATTTAGAGACAACAAGTGTCCTCTTTTATTGTTTTGGCCATTCAAAAAAATATATAAGACTTAACACATTTTAGCTTTTTTAAAATTTTTGTAGTGTATTAGAAGAATGAATTAAAATTAAGTTGGTTTGTAAATTTTTTTTATTGGGTCAACTACTTTTAGTAATTTTTTTAACTTTGAATCCAAAATTTTGAGCAATAGGAATTGAAAGAACAACGTAATTGGAATTGAAAGTGTAACACCCTACCATACAGAGTCTTATGCTTAAGTCATAATTCAGAGAAGGCAAGGTATTACGACCTCTAAAATAAAAATTTAGTACATATAGTAGTGTGAATAATGATTATAGCTAGGAGCAATTGTAGAAAAAGGGGTAAACAAAAATCGCAACTCGAAAGCGCAACACTCTGATTGATAACGTAACAAACAAAGGATAAACCTGTGTGAGATTATATATATATACAAAGGAGTGTCAAAAACAGGAATATCAAAACTCAAAATCTGGTTGCGAAGATAACCGGTCCGAGTATAGCAATATATACATGTAAATAAAATAGGAAACCCCAAGGAAACCCAAAGGGACACAGAAACAGAAAACCTATTCTCCAAAATTCCCTCTAGGAGGAGTCATCACAGTTTGTATTATTCAATGGAGATAAAAGTATCTAAGAAAAAACATAAAACCAAAACAGAGTTCCGAGAACAAAAGATTTTCGCTAATCTAGAAGTCTCCAGCATACTTCAGCGAGAAGCCTCACGTCCTGCATCTGAAAACCACAAAATTCGCATGGGTGAGAACCAGAGGTTCCCAGCATGGTAACAGTTCCCACATATATAACATGTAATATTAGAGGAAAGTCGAAGGCAATTCTAGAACTTCCAAACAAGCTAAACCATAAATGGCAACTTACTAAGGATTCTTCAGACTAACTAATACCTTCCCTTTCCAAATCCTTCAAACTTCCCAACCACCAACAGGAGTATAATATGGCAAACACAGTTATTTCAGACAAGAGATATACAAGTAGGAATAGATAAGGCATTTAGACAAATAGCAAGTAATATGCAGTCAAATAGGCAATTTCAAACAATTCACATAGTATGCATATGATGAATGCCTATCCCTAATGGCTAATGATATCATCTGTCGGTTATATAGCTAACCCGACAAGTCTTGATAGCTAACCATTGGACTGTCCCTCTGTCGTGTCTCCCCAACTCGAGTTATACTCAACATAATCGTGATCATAATCATGATCCATGTCCATCACCTTCACTGGTGAATATTCATGGGAGCGAGCTCATCCAGGGCTTTCACAGTGCCCGGCCACCCTAACGACATAGGGTCAATAGAGCTTCGAGTCTCCACCTGGAGCACGTGGTGGCTAGCCACTGCTTTCTCCCAGGAAAACTCGTATCTCCGATAGTGGAAGTGAAACATTCACATTTCATTCAACAGCATATATGCATTTATGCTTAGCCATAATCATTGCTCCGCCGTAACACGACATTAATCCAACCATCCGGCTCACGGTTAAATCCATAACCAGCCAATTTATAAACAATTAAGTCCATCGGCTCATGGCACATACAGCACTTCCACCGTCATCCTCCACATCTCATATGATCATCGTTGATCCTCATTGATCATTCGTTTTTCTCTTGCTTCACTCGCAAGTTACCACATCTCCTAGCTCCTTTTTCCCATTGCTAGGCATATCATAATGATTTAAGACATAAGTGATGAGATCAGAGGCTTAGAAGTATGAAATTTGGATTTTAAAACTCAAAAATTAACTTTGGGATGAAAACAGGGCCACGCGCACGTACGGATGACCTTACAGTTCATCGACGCGTATGCGTCATTGATGTGGACACGTGGATTGCAAAACATCCAATCGACACGTACGCGCCAGCCACACGTACGCGTGGGTACGTTTGTGCCCCACGCACAAAACTGGCACAACTCTGGCACAACTCTCGGGAAGAATGGCTGGGCATTGGGTACATCACATCGACGCGCACGCGCACGCCACGCGCATGCATGGATGGTGCCTTTTTGAAAAACGACGCGTACGCGTCAAGCACGCCTACGCGTGGGTGAGTATTCTGCTTAAATTTTTTCTAAGTTAAAAGCTACATAATCCACATATAAAACTCCCAATCTTCCAACGGACATAACTTCTTCATTTCAAAACATTTTTTGCCCGTTCTTCAAACGGTATGAACATCCCAGATCCAATTTCATTTCTAAACGAATTTGACTCAAAACGGGGATCCAGAGTCCAAGTTATGTCCCATCAAAGTATGCCCAAAAACCATATTTTCATACAAAACCACAAAGTGCCATTTTCAAAACAAGCCATTTTTACCCTTTTTAAAATCAACCAAAACATGGCAATTTCATCCCTTTTTGAAATCAATCAAAATATACCAAAAACAACATCAAGCCTCCTTAACTCACACTTTAACACTTTACCATAATTCCCAAAACATCATCCCACCTTTTTAACCCACTTCACCCAAGTGGCTCAAACTTAAACACATTTACATATCATATACTCTTCCTCATGCCAATTTTTAACAACACCATTTCTAATTAACCATCATTGCACATAACTAATATCATACTCACCATCAACATAGTTTCACCCACTATTCAACCTCAATCAATCATCAAGCATATATCACAACATGCATATTGCTCATACAACATACCATCAAGGCATCAATAATCATAACTACATATATGACCACATCATATATCTCAACCATTCAACAACATCAACAATTCAATGCCTATCTTAGGGCCTCTAGCCTAAGTATTTCCCACCATATTACATATTAGATACGAGAAGCCGAGACCATACCTTAGCCGATTTTCCAAGCTCAATCGGAGTACTTCCAAACCACTTTTTCTCAAGCTCTCAAGGTCTCAACACCTCTAATAACAAATTTTTTCATACAAAACCCCCTTTCAAGCTTTCCAAAATCACCAATCAAGCTCCAATACACATATATAAAATGCCTAAGCCACAATATCATACCAAACATAAGAGCTCAATATCCAAAACTAAAAATTCAATATTTTCACTAGGGTTTGAGATATCTTACTTTACCCAAGGACCAAGGGAGCAAGAACAAGCCTTCCCTTCAAGCTAATGTGATCCTATAACACAAGGGAGCTCAAAACCTCAACATTTTTTTTCATGAAATTCGAAATCAAAGCTAGAAATTCGAAAAACACACTATGGCTTACCTCAAGATTGATTGGATGGGTTTTGTAGAGCTCTCCGCGATAAACACGTGGCCACAAACAGTGTGACAATCAGAGCTCTAGATCAAAAGTTATGGTGGTTTGAAGATCAAGGGAGAGATAGAACTTGAGAGAGTGTTCTTCCCCCCTCCATATCAATTTCAGCATGTGTTTGTATGTTGTGAGGAGAGAGAGTGCTGAAAATTATGGTTTAGTTAGGTTGGACCAAGGACCCATTTTAGGTTCAGTTGGCTCGGTTTGGCCCGTTCGGTCCAATCTTGGTCCGAATTTTATAATATTAGTACCAAAATTTTCGTCTCAATTTCTTCTATCATATTAAGCCATAAAAATCACATGTTTGGCTTTCTAGAATAAATTCTCATTTATGAGTTAATTAGCCATTAATTAACCTAATTTTACAGAAAGGAGTTGAAAGGAGCAACTATCTCTGACTAAAACAAAAAAATGGAACAACGATCACAAAACCTACAAAAATACTATTACCTACCATAAAAAGCTCATTTGTTAATGAATCTGTAATATGATAATATATAATTATGGATTTCTTTTCAGAAATAAAATAAAAAAATTAATATTTTCCCAAACACTATTTTTGAACTTTAATTTTTTAAATACAATTTTTTTGTGTTTAGAGCAAGTTCGTCGTACCCCCGACGAACTCTATAAAAATTATAAGGTTCGCCTTACCCCGGCGAACTCCCTTCAAATATTTTACACCCCATGTTTTTAATCCATTTTAAATTTTTAATTAATTATCATCATCTCCAAATAGTATATAGATCTACAAATAGTATACAAGAGTACATAAAAATACATAGACAATAAGTATGGCTTCTTCAAGAATTTTGTAATTATAAATTAAAAAATAAGTCATATTTAACAATGACAACCATTATCATCGTCTCTAGAAATACATAGATACACTGGGATAAGTCATATTTAACAAGGATTTTTTTAATTATAAGTCGTATTTTATTTTAAAAATATATTTAAAAATCATATTTATGGAATTAAAGTTCAAAAATAGTGTTTGAAGAAATAAATTTTTTTATTTTATTTCTGAAAAAAAAAACCCATATAATTACTACTAATTAGTCAAACCAAAATCAAACCAACCCCACCATATATTTACAGTATTTTATTAATGTTTTCATGAAAAAAAATATACTATAGTAAATATTGAAATAATTTTGAGGAAACAAAAATTGGTATATTTTTCTTTTAATTGAAAGTAAATATAAATTTAAAAAAAATCTTATTTTAGTGAATATATATTATTTTAAATACTATTAAATATAAATTCTTATATATACTTTATAGTTTATTATATTTATGATAATTTTCTTCTCAAATATTTTAGAATTATAATTTAAAATTTAAAATAAAAAATTTATTATTTAAAGTCTAAAATTTGAGATAAATAAAATAAATTAAAAAAAATAACTAATGTTGCCTGTTTGGTTATCTAACATTACTATTGACAAATTTACTTTTTATCCACTATAATAAAAGCATCTTTTCAAAAACAAATATAATGAAAGCATGTTAATCAATAACACTACGAAATAGGGGATAAGGTTTGTAAAAAAATTTATACTCCTTACTTAAATTTAATAGGTATTTCCCAACTCATTTTCTCTTGATTAATACGTTGATTTATTTATTTATTTTAAATATTTCACAAATTTTTTAATATATTAAAAACATTAAAAACTTAACTTTAATTTTTTGACTAACCATACTATATGAATAATAATTAGATCATTCGTTCTTATTTAGTTTATATCTATTTATTTTGCGTTAATAAAATTCATAATACTAATTTACTGAAAACTATCTTTGATTATAGTATAAAAATGACTGAAAGTTAATGATTTATTATTAATTCCTGTTATATTGTTCTTTCAATTCTTGTTGCTCAGAAATTTGGACCAAGGTAAAATAATTATTTAAAGTAGTTGACCCAATAAAAAAAATTAACAAACTAACTTAATTTTAATACATTCTTTTAATATATTAAATTTTTTTTGAAAAAGTTAAAATGTGTCAAGTCCGGTATACCTTTTTTGAATGGCCAAAAAAATAAAAAAGGACACTTGTTATCTCTAAACACAAGTCACGCAAATTTCTCATGTGTAGAAGCTTTTTGACTTCTACACCATAGTATTACTCTTGACTGTATAAATTGTTTGGAAGATGATCATTGGCAAGAGTTTTTTTTTTTAATCAGAGTAACCAAAATCAACACAATACATTATACATGTATGCATCATCTCACCATAAAAGAATTGTAAAATTATCACATGGTTTATATCAAAATTCAAAGCTATAAACTTTAAATATAGATTAAGGGTTGAAAGCATGGTTCTGAAAACTGGACCGGATCTGTCGGTCTGACCAGTCTAACTGTAAATCGGTAATAATTACGATTCGGTTAGTACTTTAAAACCGTTGATTTAAAAACTGTCAATGAACTGTTGAACCGGTCGAGAATCGACCGGTCGGACCGAATCGAGACCCGGCCGATTTTTACTTTTCAACAAAAAAAAAATAAAAGACGCCTCCTTGACCCTGACTCTCTCTGTCTCTCTCACTCACTGCATCTGCTTCCTTCTCTCAACAAAACCTAGCCTCCAATGCCACTTTCTTCTTCAAGCTGTGTTACCACCACCGCACTACCGCTGCCATCGCGATTTGCGCCGCCATCGTTCGCACTACACTCATGGTCGTCGAAACGCGTCTGTTCACCTCGCTTTCCCGTCAGTTTTGAGCTTCCGCATCTGTTCTGAGCTTCCACCGCCTTTTTTCGCCGTGCTTCTGAAGCGGTGCTCCCTATTCGTCGTGGTGCTCTCTCTTCATCGCAGTGTGGTGCACGAAATTGCAATCACACTTTTGCAATCCGCACAACTAACCAACAAGTGCAATGGGTCATCCAAGTAATACCTTACGTGAGTAAGGGTCGAATCCCATGGACATTGTTGGCTTGAAACAAGCTATGGTTATCTTATTATTCTTAGTCAGGATACCAATAGGGTTCTTTTAGTTTTAATTGTAAAAAGTAAAAGTGCATAAAATAAGTAATTGTTACGCAGTATTGGAAAATATGTTGGGATTTTGGAGATGCTTTGTCTTCTGAATTCCTGTAACATAATGCTTTCTCACTTTCAAACATGCAAGGCTCCTTCCATGGCAAGCTGTATGTAGGGTGTCACCGTTGTAAATGGCTACTTCCCATCCTCTCAGTGAAAATGGTCCAATTGCTCTGTCACAGCACGGCTAATCATCTGTCGATTCTCGATCATATCGAAATAGGATCCATTGATCCTTTTGCGTCTATCACTACGCCCAACACTCGCGAGTTTGAAGCTCGTCACAGTCATCCAATCCTTGAATCCTACTCGGAATACCACAGACAAGGTTTAGATCTTCCGGATTCTCAAGGATGCTACCAATGGATTCTAGCTTATACCATGAAGATTCTGATTAAGGAATCTAAGAGATACTCATTCAGTCTAATGTAGAACGGAGGTGGTTGTCAGGCACACGTTCATGGGTTGAGAATGGTGATGAGTGTCACAGATCATCACCTTCTTCATATTGAAGCGCGAATGAACATCTTAGATAGGAACAAGCGTGTTTAAATAGAAAACAGAAATAATTGCATTAATTCATCGAGACGCTGCAGAGCTCCTCACCCCCAACAATGGAGTTTAGAGACTCATGCCGTCACAAAGTACAAAATTTAGATCTAAAATGTCATGAGATACAAAATAAGTCTCTAAAAGTTGTTTAAATACTAAACTAGTAACCTAGGTTTACAAAAAATGAGTAAACTAAGATAGATAGTGCAGAAATCCACTTCTGGGGCCCACTTGGTGTGTGCTGGGGCTGAGACTTGAGCTTCTCACGTGTCTGGGCTGTTTCTGGAGTTAAACGTCATATTGTAACCTATTTCTGGCATTTAACTCCAACTTGCAACCTGTTTCTGGCGTTCAACGCCAGAATGCAACATGGAACTGGCGTTAAACGCCAGTTTACGTCATTTATCTTCAAGCAAAGTATAAACTATTATATATTACTGGAAAGACCTGGATGTCTACTTTCCAACCCAATTAAGATCATGCCAATTGGACTCTTTTAGCTCCAAAAAATCCATTCCAAGTGCAGGGAGGTCAGAATCTAACAACATCAGTAGTCTTTTTTCAGCCAGAATCAAATTTTTGCTCAGCTCCCTCAATTTCAGCCAGAAAATATGTGAAATCACATATAAACACACAAACTCATAGTAAAGTCCAGAAATATGAATTTTGCCTAAAAACTAATAAAAATATACTAAAAAGTAGCTAGAACATACTAAAAACTACATGAAATTACCCCTAAAAAGCGTATAAAATATCCGCTCATCAATCACCAACTTAAGGTGCTTCTTGGAGTGTTAAATGGTGAAGGATTGGATGTTGGTTGCCAAAGGAGTTCAAGGTATAAGTGGTGGAAGGTTCGATTAGGAGGATTCCAAGAGTTAGTTGGGTGCTTCAAAGGTGGTTTAGGAGATTGTTCATCCAAGTGCAAGAGCAAGAATCAACAAGGGGATGACAAAGAGACTAGAGTGTGGGATTTGGGTATAAGTTTCAACAATCAACACTTGTGGATCCTAAGCACCAACTTGGAGTTGACTAAGAGTTTGACGTGCTTCATTTGGGATCCTAGATGAGTTTTGAGGAGCAAACATGGGTGGCGACTCAAGGATGAGTGGAAGCATAAGCCACCATGACACAAGCTTTGCTCAACAAGTCCAACTTGAGTAACATCCTTCTAACTCTTCTTTCTTTTAGTTTTTGTTTATTGAATTTTATCTCTTTGATTAGCTTTGTTTGATTAAATTCTAGGCTTGATTTAGTTTATTTTTTGTTTTTTTTTTGTTTTTTTTCGCAAGCTTTTTTATTCACTATTTTTTCTTGCTTCAAAAATCAATTTCATGATTTTTCAGATTATCAATAACATTTCTCTTTGTTCATCATTCTTTCAAGAGCCAACAATTTTAACATTCATAAACAACAAGATAAAAAATATGCACTGTTCAAGCATTCATTCAGAAAACAAAAAAAGTATTGCCACCACATCAATATAATTAAACTAATTTCAAGTATGAATTCGAAACTCATGTACTTCTTGTTCTTTTGTATTAGAAATATTTTTCATTTAAAAGAGGTGAAGGATTCATGGAATTATTCATAGCCTTAAGACATAGTTACTAAATACTAATGATCATGTAGTAAAGACTCAAA
>NC_029781.3:92051972-92058206 GCF_000817695.3 Arachis duranensis
ATTTTTGAGCTCCTCTATGTCTCTTCCTTGCCTCTGTTGCTTGATCCCTAGTGATTTTGGTGCTCCTATCCTTCGTTGCTCCCAATAATCGTGTGGAAGAAAATGTATTCCCGGAGGTATCTCAGGGATTTCTTGATGAGGGAATTCCTCATGCTCTTGTTGAGGTCCATGAGTGGGCTCTCTTGATGTGTAGTCAAATACTCTACTACTGAGCTATGGACCCTTGAGATGAATCTCTCCATCTCCCATGACTCAGAGGTAGAAGCAATTGCCTTCCCTTTCCTCTTTCTTGAGGTTTCTCTGGCCTTAGGTGCCATCAATGGTTATGGAAAAATAAAAAAGCTATGCTTTTACCACACCAAACTTAGAATATTGCTCGCCCTCGAGCAAAAGAAGAAAGAAGGGAGTAGAAGGAGAAGTGAAGCAGATGGAGGTGTGTGAATTGGTGGGTTTGGGAAGAGAATGGTTTGAATTTGAATGGTGAGGTAGGTGGGGATCCTGTGGGGTCCACAGATCTTGAGGTGTCAAGAATTTCTCATCCCTACACCATTTAGGCGTGTAAAACACCCTCTTAGTGCAATCCTGGCGTTTAACGCCAGACTGCTGCTTGTTTCTGGCGTTAAACGCCCAAATGTAGCTTGTTTCTGGCGTTTAACGCCAGCCTGATACTTGTTTCTGGCATTAAACACCAGCTTGGTGCTTGTTTCTGGCGTTAAACGCCAGACAACTCTTCCTTCAGGGTGTGCTTTTTCTTCTGCTATTTTTGATTCTATTTTTAATTTTTGCAATTGTTTTGTAACTCCACATGATCATAAACCTAATAAAAACATAAGAGAACAATAGAAATATAGATAAATAAAAATTGGGTTGCCTCCCAATAAGTGCTTCTTTATTGTCTTTAGCTGGACTATTACTAAACTTTTAATCAAGTCTCAATTTTGAGCATTCTTGCTCAAAATTGCTTTCAAGATAATGTTTGACTCTCTGTCCATTAACAATAAACTTTTTGTTAGAATCATTATCTTGAAGCTCTACGTATCCATATGGTGACACACTTGTAATCACATATGGACCTCTCCACCGGAATTTCAATTTCCTGGGGAATAATCTGAGCCTAGAATTAAATAGCAGAATTTTCTGCCCTGGCTCAAAGACTCTGGATGACAGTTTCTTATCATGCCATCTTTTTGCTTTCTCTTTGTAAATTTTTGTATTTTCGAAAGCATTGAATCTGAATTCTTCTAGCTCATTTAACTGGAGCAATCATTTTTCTCCAGCTAACTTGGCATCAAGGTTTAGGAATCTGGTTGCCCAGTAGGCCTTATGTTCCAGTTTCACTGGCAAGTGACAGGCTTTTCCATACACAAGCTGGTATGGAGAGGTCCCTATAGGAGTCTTGAATGCTGTTCTGTATGCCCACAGAGCATCATCCAAGCTTCTTACCCAATCCCTTCTACGGTTAATCACAGTCCGTTCCAAAATTCTTTTAAGTTCTCTATTAGAGACTTCAGCTTGCCCATTTTTCTGTGGATGATATGGAGTAGCTACCCTGTGGCTAACTCTATATCGAACCAAAGCAGAGTAAAACTGTTTATTACAGAAATGAGTGCCTCCATCACTGATTAGTACTCTAGGGATACCAAATCTGCTGAAGATATGTTTCTGTAGGAATTTCAGCACTGTCTTAGTATCATTAGTGGGTGTTGCAATGGCTTCCACCCATTTGGATACATAATCCACTGCCACCAGAATATAAGTGTTTGAGTATGATGGTGGGAAAGGCCCCATGAAGTCAATACCCCATACATCAAACAACTCAATCTCTAAGATCCCTTGTTGAGGCATGGCATAACTGTGAGGCAGATTGCCAGATCTTTGGCAACTATCATAATTAAGTACAAACACTCGAGAACCTTTATAGAGAGTATGCCAGTAGAAGCCACATTGGAGGACTCTTGTGGCTGTTCGCTCACTTCCAAAATGTCCTCCATACTGTGATCCATGGCAGTGCCAGAGGATCTTTTGTGCTTCTTCTTTAGGCACATATCTACGGATTACTCCGTCTGCACATCTCTTGAAGAGATATGGTTCATTCCAAAGATAGTACTTGGCATCCGTGATCAATTTCTTTGATTGCTGTCTACTGTACTCTTTGGGTATGAATCTCACTGCCTTGTAGTTTGTAATGTCTGCAAACCATGGCACTTCCTAGATGGCAAAGAGTTGCTCATCCGGAAAGTTTTTAGAGATCTCAGTAAGAGGGAGGGACGCCCCTTCTACTGGTTCTATTCGGGACAGCTGATCTGCTACTTGGTTCTCTGTCCCTTTTCTGTCTCTTATTTCTATATCAAACTCTTGCAGAAGCAACACCCATCTGATGAGTCTGGGTTTTGAATCCTGCTTTCTGAGTAGATATTTAAGAGCAGCATGGTCAGTGTACACAATCACTTTTGATCCTACTAAATATGATCTGAACTTGTCAATGGCGTAAACCACTGCAAGTAACTCTTTTTCTGTGGTTGTGTAGTTCTTCTGTGCGTTATTTAAAATACGACTGGCATAGTAAATGATGTGCAGAAGCTTGTCATGTCTTTGTCCCAAACTGCACCAATGGCATGGTCACTGGCATCACACATCAGTTCAAATGGTAATGTCCAGTCTGGTGCAGAGATGACTAGTGCTCTGACCAGCTTAGCTTTCAGAGTCTCAAACACATGCAGACACTCCTTATCAAAGATAAATGGCGTGTCAGCAGCTAGCAGATTACTCAGAGGTTTGGAAATTTTTGAAAAATCTTTTATAAACCTCCCATAAAATTCTGCATGTCCCAGAAAGCTTCTGATTGCCTTAACATTGGTAGGTGGTGGTAATTTTTCAATTACTTCTACCTTAACTTGATCCACCTCTATTCCCTTGTTCAAAATTTTGTGCCCAAGGACAATTCCTTCAGTCACCATAAAGTGATATTTTTCCCAGTTTAAAATCAGGTTAGTCTCTTGGCACCTCTTTAGAACAAGTGCTAGATGGTCAAGACATGAGTTGAATGAGTCTCCAAATACTAAAAAGTCATCCATGAAGACTTCCAGAAATTTTTCCACCATATCCGAGAAAATAGAGAGCATGCACCTTTGAAAGGTTGCAGGTGCATTGCACAGGCCAAATGGCATATTTCTGTATGCAAATACGCCGGATGGACATGTGAATGATGTTTTCTCTTGATCTTGGGGATCTACTGCAATTTGATTATAGCCTGAATATCCATCCAGGAAGTAGTAGTATTCATGACCTGCTAGTCTTTCTAGCATTTGGTCTATGAATGGTAAAGGAAAATGATCCTTCTGGTAGCTGTATTGAGCCTTCTGTAATTAATACACATACGCCACCCTGTAACTGTTCTTGTAGGAACCAGTTCATTTTTTTCATTATGAACCACTGTCATACCACCCTTCTTAGGGACGACTTGGATAGGTCTTACCCAGGGGCTATCATAAATGGGATAAATAATCCCAGCCTCTAGTAATTTAGTGACCTCCTTCTGCACCACCTCCTTCATGGCTGGATTCAGCCGCCTCTGTGGTTGAACCACTAGCTTAACGTCACCCTCCAATAGGATCTTGTGCATGCATCTAGCTGGGCTAATGCCCTTAAGATCACTGATGGACCACCCAAGAACAGTCCTGTGTGTCCTTAGCACTTGAATCAGTGCTTCCTCTTCCTGTGGCTCTAAGGTAGAGCTTATGATTATAGGAAAGGTATCACCTTCTCCTAGAAATGAATATTTCAGGGATGGTGGTAATGGTTTGAGCTCGAGCTTGGGAGGTTTCTCCTCTTCTTGAGGTATTTTCAGAGGTTTTATTATTCTCTCTCGTTCCTCCAGATCAGGCTGAGCATCTTTAAAGATATCCTCTAGCTCTGATTCGAGACTCTCAGTCATATTGACCTCTTTTACCAGAGAGTCAATAATATCAATGCTCATACAATCATTTGGGGTGTCTGGATGCTGCATAGCTTTGACAACATTCAACTTAAACTCGTCCTCATTGACTCTCAGGGTCACTTCCTCTTTTTGGACGTCAATGAGGATTCGTCCAGTTGCTAGGAAAGGTCTTCCTAGAATGAGAGTTGCACTCTTGTGCTCCTCCATTTCCAGCACCACAAAGTCAGTGGGAAAGGCAAATGGCCCAACCTTGACAATCATGTCTTCAATCACGCCTGATGGGTATTTAATGGAGCCATCAGCAAGTTGGAGACATATCAGGGTTGGTTTAACTTCATCAGTCAACCCAAGTTCTGGTGAGCTTTTCAGAATGACTGCACTGTATTCTTCAGTGAGGTAAACTTTTTCAGTTTCTCTCCAATCCTTCTTATGACTTAAGATCTCTTTCATAAACTTAGCATAAGAGGGTATTTGCTCAAGTGCCTCTGTAAACAGAATCTTTATTTCAAGAGTTCTGAGATAGTCTGCAAAGCGGGCAAATTGTTTATCCTGTTCTGCTTGGCAGAGTTTCTGAGGATAAGGTATTTTGGCTTTGTATTTTTCAACCTTAGTTACTGCAGATTTATTGCCTACAGATGTGGGTTGAGAAGCCTTTTTAGAGGGGTTGCTATCAGCACTTGTATGTGTCTGATCCCCCACTGGCATTTGAATGCCAGGGGTGGAAGCTGGAGTGGCGTTAGACGCCAACTCCTTACCTGTTTCTGGCATCTGAACACCAGAACTGTGCTTCTTTTGGGCATTTAACACCAATTTCTTGCCTGTTTCCGGCGTTGAATGCCAGGACTGAGCATGGGTTGGGCATTCAACGCCAGCTCTCCACCCCTTTTCTGGCGTTTGAGCGCCAGATTTATTCCTCTCTGGGCTCTGACTGTCCTCAGAGGGATTTTGGGTAGCAGATTGTTCATTTCTTGGCTTTCTGCTGCCTTGAAGTTAGGTATTTAATGTTTTTCCACTTCTTAATTGAACTGCTTGGCACTCTTCTGTTATTTATTTTGATAACTGCTGTTCTATTTGCTTTAGCTGCACTTCCATATTCATATTAGCCATTCTTGTCTCTTGTAGTATCTCCTTGAATTCGGCTAGCTGTTTTGTTAGAAAATCTAATTGCTGATTGAATTCAGTAACTTGTTCTGCAGGACTTAGTTCAGCAGTTACTGTTTTAGCCTCTTCTTACATGGAAGGTTTACTGCTTAGGTACAGATGCTGATTTCTGGCAACTGTATCAATGAGCTTTTGAGCTTCTTCAATTGTCTTTCCCATGTATATAGATCCACCAGCTGAGTGGTCTAGAGAAATCTGAGCTTTCTCTGTAAGCCCATAATAGAAGATATCTAACTGCACCCACTCTGAAAACATTTCAAAGGGGCATTTTCTTAGCATCTCTCTGTATCTCTCTCAGGCATCATAAAGAGATTTATTATCTCCTTGTTTAAAGCTTTGAATGCTCAGCCTTAGCTGTGTCATCCGTTTTGGAGGGAAATATTGATTCAAGAATTTTTCTCATAGCTGTTTCCATGTCCTTATGCTAGCCTTAGGTTGGTTATTTAACCACCTCTTAGCTTGGTCTCTTACAGCAAATGGAAACAGTAAAAATCTGTAGACATCCTGATATACTTCCTTATCATGTACTGTGTCAGCAATTTGTAAAAACTGTACCAGAAACTCTGTAGGTTCTTCTTGTGAAAGACCGAAATACTGGCAACTTTGCTGCACCATGATAATGAGCTGAGGATTCAACTCAAAACTACTAACTCCGATGGAGGGTACACAGATACTACTCCCATATGAAGCAGTAGTAGGGTTAGCATATGATCCCAGAGTCCTTCTGGATTGTTCATTTCCACTTAGGTCCATGATGGAGAAAGGGAGATGATGTGGATTTATTTTATTTATTTTATTATAAAAAAATAATTTTTGAAATAATAAAAGAAAATAAAATAAAAACTAAAATAAAAAATAAAATTAAAATTAAAAAAATATTTTAAAAAATTTTCAAAAAAATGAGGAAAGAAAAAGTGGTTAGTATATTTTTGAAAAAGATGTGATTTTTTTTAATCTTAAAAGGATAAGATTTTGGAAATTTTTTAAATTGAAATCTGAATTTTTATAGAAAATTTCGAAAAGTTTGCTTGAAAATAGTTAGAGAAGATAATTTTTTGATTTTTGAATTTTATGATGAAAGAGAAAAACACACAAAAGACACAAGACTTAAAATTTTTAGATCTAATGTTCCTTGC
>NC_029781.3:92065379-92084327 GCF_000817695.3 Arachis duranensis
GTTGAATCTAATAGACAAATAAAAAAATATCTATATGATAATATCCTAATATTTTAGCATATTATAAATCATATTATAAATTTATATATCATATTATAATTTTAAGTCAACTCCTTAAACACATTATAACATAAACCATCTAAAAAGATACACCAAATTAACAAATATCACATGAGTCACAATATACATTCTAAATTGTCACGATATTTTAAATAAAAAGAGCATCAATACAAAGAAATCAATGAATATAACTAAAATAAAGAGTAATAACAAAGAGACACAAAAAAAATAATAATAAAGAGAATCAATAAAAACATTAACATATAAACTACATACACGAACAATGTATATATTAATTGTGAATCACAAAAAAAAGACAATATATATATGAATTGAAGTACACATGACAAAATAGAATATTACAAAACAAAATTATAGTAAGATTATTTAAAAATAACATAAAAATGACACATTTTTTTTGTTAATCAAAAGTTTAAAAAAAAAGTATGTGCATAATAATAAGCAATTAAAATAAATAAAAATTTTTAAAATATAAAAAAATGAAATCTATAAATAAAGATAAAAAAATAAAAAATAAATAAATTATAAAAATTGTATCTTAAACACGAGAGAGAGAAAGAGAGGAAGAGAGGGAGAAAGGGAGAGAGAGCGAATGAGTAAAAAAGATTTGATCTTGTATAAATAGAAGGTATTGAGAAAAATAAACTAATTAAATTAATTCATATATTTTGTTATCATATTTATTATTTATTAAATAATTTGATATTTACTCCTATCAAATCAAATAATTAATATAATTGACCAAATTAATTAATTGATATAATTAATTATAATTAATCAATTCATATAAATTATAATAAATGGTGAGATTTGAATGTCTAATCAAATTAATTAATTGATATAGTTAATAAATTATAATTGATTTACTTTAACGAATTAAATGGAATAAATCAGGAAACACCTTAAGAGTATGCCACATCAGTTCTGTTATTAAGTGTAAAAATCTGATTAATAAAATTATTCTAATAACAAAAAGTTTAAAATAAGAAAATTTAAATATATTACCAATCTTTGAAATTGCATATCTGAGTTTGTCACGAATTTAGCAAAATTGAACTTAAACTGAGGGAATTCAATCTCATTATGTGCTCTACTTCGAAGATCTTCGGACAGACGTAAAAAGCATGGAGGGGATGCAACTTGAATTTGTCCTATAAAGTTCCGTGGAAACAATTCCTCAATCAAAAATTGAGTTCCTCCCAAGAAAGCTAACTTTAACCGCATTCCATTAGGTCGGTCATAATAGGTTAGTAGATCCAACCATCCTTCGGTAAAGTAGAGATTATTGCCCCTTCTTTTCTGCTTTGAACATCATAAAGAGTCGGCTTCGTAACCATATAGAAGATGAATTTTTAAATGATTGTCTAGTGACATATATAAAAAGCGAGACATTTGATTGTGTTGACAATGAAAAGATTATTCAATCTTTTTAAAATATAAAATCTAGAAGAATGAAATTTTAAATTATATATTATTTTAAATTATTATTTTATTATTTTAATTTGTTAGTTAAATAATTTGAGGAGTAATCATATTTTATAATATTATAGTATAATTATAAAAAATTTTATTATATTATATACATTTTCCCACACTGATAAAATTTTCTGGATCCGTCACTTAGTGGGTGGACGTTGCAGATACTGTAGGTGAACATGCATGTCACGTACTGACTCAGCACGCATGCAGCGTGATGGACACGTGTCCTAATCAAAAGTAACACGCACCATGCGTGTTGCACACGTGCCAAACATGCAGGCAACACGCAATTTGCATGTTGTACACGCGTCAAATGCAGGTTAGATGGCATTATAACATGTAACCTGCAAGGTGAGTCATCTTTGCTTATAAAAATCGAAGCTTGCTACCATTTTACTTCATCGCAAGAGACGTGTTTTATTGCATTGTTGGTGTGATGGAGGGCACCACAAATATAGTAGTTTACCACAATGGTGAGGTTATATGAAATACATATGAGGGGGTGAGTTTTGCGTGTGAGAATACATTTCTGTTTATGGTTTCGTACACTATAATGTTCGCAGAACTATAGCACGGTCTCTATCAGAGCATAAAGAGTGATATTTTGAAGAGGGTGAGCAACATTCTCTACAAGAGTCAGGTTGTCGTATTTGACGGCCTAATATAGTTTTAGATTATGTCAATCATTGACGAAACAAGTATTCAGCGGATGTTTCATATTCACCAGTAAACCTAGGTGTGCCACCCAAGGATTGAGATATATGTTGAGTTTGAACATATAGCTGCAGATGAGATTCAACATGACCTAGATGTGCAAGATGACAGAGCTGGAGCGTCCGAAGGAATGAACAATGATAACGACAATGAGTTTGAAGCTACGTACGAAGCTGGTGTCGAGGACGAGGACGATGATGGGGGAGGTGAGATAGTCACAAAAATTTTAGTGGTTCTACCCCCAGTCAGTCAACCAATGGATGTTCTGTCTTTTACGCGTAGCTTGGATCTTGACGCCATGCATGCACCAGAGTTTTCCGAATATGCGAACATAGGTACAAGAGGAGTAGTATGAGTTCCTTAGTTTTGTTTTGACGGATCGATGAACGAAATTTTTTTTATAGGTGTTGCTGATCTTGAGGATGGGGAGTTCAGGATTAGAATAGAATACAGTTCTAGAAAATCAGTCATAACGACAATTCAAAGTTATATTATCTCGAGAGGAGTTGATTACATTGTTTATGAATTTGAGCCACATATGTTATACGCAAAATGAAAGACTTATGAACGTGGGTGCGATTGACTTATCCGAGCCATCTTGATATAGAAGAAAACATGTTGGGAGATTCAGAGATACAACGGGAGGCGCACGTGTTTCATGAGAACAATCTCACAGGATCACTACAAATTGGATTCGGACACGATTGCTGAGGCTATGAAGCCATTGGTTGAATCCGAACAATCCATAAAGGTGAAATCTATAATGGCTAGTCAAACATAAATAAACACGAGTCAAATTCCAATAAATTATATACCGTTACCTGCGTGCAACCGGTATATCAGCTGGTGCAAGCTGTTGTCTTGGAATAGGCGCAAGAAAAGGTGTTCGTTCTCATGCCCAAATAAACAACAAATCAAACGGGCCATCTATCTCTTTGCAATCATACCGTGATGCACAACACAGTGACCTGTAAAGATGCGCGAGTGTTGCTGACCCCCAACTGTAAGTGCCGATCCATTCAAAATTTTTTAGCAGTGGTAGATACTTCGTGTGGGCATATGTCGTCGCGTTATCCGCAAAGAGGGTGGTACGTAACAGACCAAAGATGTGACAACTCACATATCGCTGAACAGACTCCCAAGTGTCTAAAGGCTGTGTGTCTCTGAGATATGGCGAACCCAGGCCAGTTTTATGTAACTTTTAGAAGAACTACTCACAACGGGTTCGCTGTCGAAAATCGCCAGGCTCTAATTGACCAAGAAGTCCTAACTTTTATCGGTCTAGCCGGTTACACCTCTCCATCAATCGGTAGGTCAAATATGTGTAACACGTCTTCGAGTGTCACTATAACTTCACCGGCTGACAATACGAAAGAATGAGTCTCCGGCCTCTACCTTTCCACAATAGTAGATAGCAACGCGAAATGCCCTTTGATCTCTCCAACTCTCGAGATATGATAGAATAATCGCATTGTTTGTAAGGCCTGGTCAACCGTCATATGCCACATCTCCAGCGAATCAAGTTTACAAGGTAGAAGATTCCTGTTAGTTTAGTACAAGATAACAGAAAACCGAAAATAAAAAATAATTATATAAAATTTAAAAAAATAAACTAAAAATTAATTCCAAAAAATAAAATAAAAATAATGATATAAAATTCAAAAAAATAATACAAAAATAATTATAGAAAATAGAATAAAAATAATTACAGAAAAAAATAACGTTAAAAAGAAGTTAAAAATAACATAATTACAAAAAATTCAAACAAAATTATTATTATTATTTTCGATTAATAATAAGATCATAATAGAATATCCAAAAAAATAAAAAAATTAACTTATTTAATAATTTTAATAAAAATAATTTTTAACATAAAAAAATAAAGATATAATTATCAATATTTCTATTACTTATTATTTTCAATAATTATAGATTAGCAAATTAAAAAACTAATATTATAACAAAAAATAACAAATAATAGAAAATAAATAAAATTACAATATTATCATCAAAAAATAAAAAATAAATATACAAATTATTTAATTCACTATACAAATGCTAATAATAATATTAACCAAAATAATTTTACTAACAATAATATATTTTAAATACTAAGTTTTAACTTAGCAAAAATATTAAACTTACATAATTAGATTGTCTCAAATAATTAATAACGTATTTTTTTACAGACGTATAATCGCGTACCATTATCTCAAGCAACACACTACTTATTCTCACCCTCATCAAAGATCACCTTTCTCCCTCTCAATCTCTCTTAAAAGTCTTCTAAATAAAGAATGAAAAATAAAGTTCCCTTAACGAAGCATGCAAGGCAGTTCTCCTTCCCCTTTAAAGGCACCAACAGATTAGTACATTGGAGATTTCGAAACATGCATATTGAAAGTATGGAGACCAGTTAGATAAGTGGTCAACACGTAAGGTGCGTGTTGTCCGGGAGTTGACATGTGACATGGAGATGCTGATAAAAGTGCCTTGAAACCATGTTAGGAATCTCTGCTCCTCCAACACACAAGGTGCCTGCATGCGTGATATGTGGCTAGGAATCATTGCTAAAGGTGTCTTGGAACCATGCGAGAAATTTTGTTGCTTTAACACGCAGGGTGCGTGTTGTCCTGTGCTTGATACGTGACAAATCTCTACTGGGAATACTTTTAAAAGTTGTTTCGAAATTTAACGCAGAATTTCTGCAATATCAATACGCAAAATGCATGTTGTGTAAAATTTTCTGCAATTTCACATTTCTGCGAAACATTTCAAATAACAATATTCAATAAAAATATCATTTATTTATCCATATCAAAAATATTTTCTAAAAATAAAAATGTAAAAAAATGACAAATATTATTTTTTTATTATATAATAAAGTAAAAATTTGGAAGTTGTTATTTTTACATGAAATTATTAGTTAAAAAATATTAAATAATTTAATATATTTGATTAAATTATTATTTAATATAATTAATTAAAATTTTTTTATAAAAATAATTAATAAATTTAATTTTCATTTATAAATGAAAGTTTCACATACATCCGGTAATAAAACAGCTTGTTTTATAATAAAAAAGAGAAACAATAAAGCGATGATTTGCAGAATAACGCAATTCCAGTAAGCTTAACTCTATTGGCTACATTCTCATGCCACAGATTACGATCCCCGTGCGTATACTTTACAACCATTACAGCCGTCGATTTGTCTCTCCATCAACGGCCACAAACTTCTCATCTCACTTCTCCCCTTCCCCCAAAAATAAACACTTTCAGTTCCCGCCTTCACAATCACCAAAATCAAACTCACCCTAAACCCTATATAACAATCCCCAAATATTTTTCTCACTCACCATCTCAATTCTCCTTCAATTTCAGAACTTTCCCTTCAAATTTCTCACTCTTTCACTTTCATTCACATGGCTCGTACCAAGCAAACTGCTCGCAAGTCCACCGGCGGCAAGGCGCCGAGGAAACAGCTGGCAACAAAAGCCGCCAGAAAATCAGCTCCGGCGACCGGAGGAGTTAAGAAACCGCACAGGTTCCGGCCAGGAACCGTAGCTCTGAGAGAGATCAGGAAGTACCAGAAGAGCACTGAGCTTCTGATCCGCAAGCTTCCGTTCCAGCGCCTCGTCCGTGAGATCGCGCAGGATTTCAAGACCGATCTCCGGTTTCAGAGCAGCGCCGTCTCCGCTCTCCAAGAAGCCGCGGAGGCTTACCTCGTCGGTCTCTTTGAGGACACTAACCTCTGCGCCATTCATGCTAAGAGAGTAACTATTATGCCTAAGGATATTCAACTTGCTCGCAGAATCAGAGGCGAGAGAGCTTAAGATTCAGATTCAGATTCTATTGCCGATAGATCTTAGAGTTCAATTATATGTTTTATTGTAATGATAGTTCAGCTTTGGTTTAATACTTAATGTTGAATTGATGAATCTAATCTAATGAGTGGTTATATGCATTTTATGTTGTAATATCTGAACACTAGATCTCAATTTCAGAATTTGCCTTAAAATATTTCAAGACGATATCTAACATCGTAATTCAATAGATTTTAATACTCCACCACTAGAAACTCAATAGATTTGAAGACACCACCACCAGATGCAATGTTTCATTTCATTCTCAGTCAAGATAAAAGCCGTCAGAGTACTTTGCTTAGATTACCTATGTTTTAGAATTTGAAACAGCCAATCAAGGAGTGAATGCCAAATAGGTCAAGTAAAACTTCTTTAACTCAAATTTTAACTAAATAATTATAATTATTTCTCAGATCTTACAATGTTCTCTTTCATCTTGCACTTTCAGACAGAACAATGAATAGCCTCGTTTTTTTTTTTTTGACAAAACAAAGTATTTCGTTTATAGAAAAAGTCTTTAGATATATTTTATGCTCAAGTCCAGAAAAAAAGATATATTTTATGCTATATTATAAATTAAAAGTAATTAATTTTAAAGAATTTTACATAGTAGAAATATAAACAAATTTGAAACTCAATACTTTCTAAATCAATACAAAAAAGTGATGTAACATGTTGAAAATTTTATTTTTTTTGCTTAAAATTAAATGATATTTTAATATGAAGATATTTCTATAAACAAAAATAAATTTCAGTGGATCGTGAAATTTGTACTAATGTATTCACATTACTCATAAAAGAGGGGACAATAAAATATTACAAAAAAACACCACACAGAAATATTAAAAGAAAAAATAGATACTAAAACAAAATGAAAAAATCAAATAAAAAATGAGTGGGAGAAAGAGATAATAGCGATAATAAAAAGGGATATGAAATGAAAGAACAGTGAGTTAAGAGAAAGGAAAAAGAGGGTTTGAAGAAAACCAAAGATAGAAAAAGAGAGGTGAAAGAAAAACAAGGAAAAAGAAAAAAAAAAGTAAGGATTGATAGTTAAATTTGTCTCTGAAAGATCATTTATTTTTTAAATTGGTTTTTGAATGATTTTTTTAGTCATATTAATTTTTGAAAGATAAAATATAAGTCAAATTAATCATTTCATTAATTCTTTAAAAACTGACAATGATGTCCTAACAGAGGTTTAACGTGGCCTGGGGGTATAGTTACTGCATTTGGAATGCGTTAGTAAGGGTGTAGAAAGAGGTCGTTTCGCAGTTGTCATCGCGATTCAGGTATGTATGCACCATTATATTATTAAATGCGTTGCTTTTGTAGTGAAGTTGTTGAATTTATTGTTTGCGACAGTTGCGATTTATTTTCGGTTTTGTGGAGCTTGTATTTAATAATGTTGTAATAGATTCCGTTAGTTTCCTAAAACTGCTAGGGTATAGTTTAAACTTTTTTTTTTCTGTTTTGTACACTCATAAACCTTTGATTTTAGGGGATGGGAAGCTTCAATCTGACTATTTATCATGGGGTCGATTTGGATATAATAATGGGACATTGCAGTATATAGGGGGACAAAAGACACTTATTGAAGATGTTGAGAGTGATTACTGATCTGTATGAGGCATATGCAGAGTTAAGGTAATTTGGGTACACAAAGTCTAACATATCAACTCTGTGCGATAAGAATCCAACAGCTGAATGGTTAGAAAAAGTTTTGAAGTTATTTGCTGTCGATAGAGATGTACTTGAGATGTGTAGAATAGCGGAGCTGAATAGTCATGCATGTTGAGATGTTTGTAGTGCATGAGGTTGACGATGCTGAAGGTTTTCCTGAAGTTGGATATGCTGATGTTGGGGGCAGAACAGAGAAAAATCCTAGAAACCAGTTGGTGGTTTATTAGGGTCAACAAGGTGAACAGGTGCAATCCGATAATGTGCAACAAGTTAGTGAAAGAGATAATTTGTACCCAAATGTGGCTGTTGAAAATGCACGGAATGAATCGAATAGTGATGATGACAGTGATGATGAGGAGTTTCTTCCGTTTTATCTTGAGGTTGACAGTGTAGATGGCATTCATTTTATAAATAATGAAGAGGAATATGATGATGAGAATGGGTTTGAGAAACTAATAGGTGTTAAGGATGGTTCTTGGGTTGATAAAGGCAAAGAGATTGTGAATGGTGATTTCAATGATGAGGAAGGCTTCAATAGTGATGAATTGGATTTAGAGTATGAAGTTGGTGGTGGTTCAGATAAAGAAGATAGACAAGAAAAAGATGACTATAAAAGGAGGAGGTATCCAATTTATAAGGATGTTAAAGATATGAGGAGTTATAAGTGGGAGGTGGGAACTGTATTTGCTTCAAGAGAGGAATTTAAAGACACTGTAACAGTCTACACAGTACAAACAAGAGGGCTGTTTGTCAACGAGATTGTCTTTTTTGGTTATATACAGCAAAAATGGGTAAGGAAACAACTTGGCAGCTTAAGTCTATCAACCTTAAGCATACTTGTGGCCAGGCACATAGGGTTGGGATAATGCATACTTCGTGGCTGAGCAGAGCTTTTAAGAAGAAGGTGGAGCATAACCCAAAAGTAAAGATAAAGGAATTGGTGAACAAGGCACAAAGGAAGTGGAATCTGACTGTGACAATGTCAATGATATCTAGGTCAAGACAAGTTGCATTAGATGAAATACAAGAAACTTACTAGACTCAATATAAGAAGATAGCTGATTACTGCTCAGAGTTACTATAGGCTAATTCAGGATCAACAGTGAAGCTCAAGATAAAGAGATCTCTTGATTTTGAGATTAAAGTTTAACGCTCTTCATCGAATAACTTCTACATTTTTCAAAGAATATATGTATATTTAGATGCTTGTAAAAAAAGCTTTGTGCACTGTAAAAGATTTATTCGATTAGATGGCTATTTTCTCAAGAGACTTCAAGGGGGCAACTGTTGACTGCGATATAGTGGGACCCTAATGATCAAATGCTTCTTATTGCATATACCGCTGTTGAGACAGAGACCAAAGACACATGGAAATAGTTTCTCTAGCTGCTAATTGATGATTTTGGCTCTGAGACAATTAGAAAATCAACCTTCATATCTAATCAGTAGAAGGTAAACAATTATTGTATTAATTTCTATTTAGTAATTCATTTAATTCTAATAAACAACATTGTTATAACACAAATTTTTACCTCTTTTTTTAAGGATTACTACCTGCTTTTGACGAAGTTATCCCAGGTGTGGACCACAGGTTTTGTGTAAGACATCTGTACAACAAATTCAAGAAGAAATTTTCTGGCCTTCACTTGAAGCAATTGATGTGGAGGTGTGCAAAGGCTACACACTGGAATGAATGGGAGAGGGAGAGAGAGATGGCAGTCGTAGATCCAGGTTTAACTATTATTCTAAATGTGACACTCTTGTAAACAACATGTAGGAAAGCTTTAATAGTGCAATAGTAGAGTCTAGGAAAAATTGTATTGTAACTATGCTAGAAGAAATCATGGTTTATTTGATGAGTAGATGGACTGTTAATAGAGAAAGAATTAAAAAATTTAGTGGTACAATTTTACCTCGAATTAGAAAGAAAGTAGAGAGAAGGGGCAGGTCAGCTGGTGAGTGGAGACCTTATTGATCTGCTGCACAGTCATATGAGGTGGTAAATGGCTTAAACAAATATGTTGTTGATTTATCTGCTCGTGAGTGTTCTTACAAGAAGTGGCAGCTCAGTGATGGCATCAACTTTAAAGGACTTGATATGAATGTATATGTTGATGACTGCTATAAGAAAGATGCCTATGCTAGGTGCTATGATTCGGTCATATACCCTCTAAATGACCCATATATATGGGAGAAGACTGAGTTTGGTGATGTCATGCCACCACCATATCAGAAGCCTAGTCACAGCCCAATGAAAAAGAGAAAAAGAGGACTTGAGGAAGCTGAAGATAGAAGCCAGAGTCACTTGTCTAGGAGGGGACATATTCAGAGGTGCTCAAATTATGGTGAATCAGGTCACAAGAGGGGAGGATGCAGCAAGCCACCCCTCTCTGTAAGTGCATTTACTATATGTATTTTAGGGTTTTGTTGTTATGGTTGGTTAAATGTAATTTGAGTTATTTTGCTGTATTTTCAGGCCCAACCACCTAAACAATCTACTGTCAAGAAAACAAATAGAGGAAGGAAGAGATCATCTTCACAACCTACTGTCCAATCTGCTGCTAGAGGGAGGAAGAGACCAGATTTGCAACAAAAATCATCATTATAGCCCCAGCCAATACATCAGCAGCAGCTCCTTTCCACCGAAAGCCCAAGATAAAGCCCATCAAAAGTTCAAGTAGAGAGTAAGTTATACAAGCTCTTTGAGATTTATGACTACCATTCCTCTACAACTGTAGAGAGTGCTTCCTAAATTCCAAGTAATGTTTCTCAAGCGACATCTTCTGCAATTGGAACTCAGCTTATTAAAATTGTTGGTGTAAGTATTTTTATCTTATATTCACTTTACTTGGTTATATGTATTTTTTATTGTTCATGGTTTTTGAGCCATATATTGTTTGCAATGCAAAGGATTTGATGTCCCGTAATCAAGAAGCTGAAGTGAAAAGTGGAAAGAACCAATTTGATATTTATTTGAGTGAGGCAACATTATTTTACAATGATGCAATCATAGATGTTTTGCAATGGTGGAAAGACAACCATCATCGTTTTTCAACACTATCACTAATGGCACGAGATTTGTTGAGCATTCCTATTACTACCGTGTAGGGGCAAACGGGTCTAAACCCGCTGGGCCAGCCCACGTAACCCGCCAAAAAGGCGGGTCGGGCTGGAAAAGTGGGACCGTCGAATAACAAAATGCTGCCTAACTCGCACCGCTTAAACCGTGAAATTTGGCGGGCTTTGGCAGGGTGGGGCGGGCTTCCCCGGCGGGCTGAGCAATTTTTTTTTATAAAAGGATGAGCATATTTTTGGCCAAAAGCCCAGAACCCAACTTCCATACAACCCGACCCGCGCCCAATGAAACCTTACCCGCCCTAAAGAGCTTCAGCTTCTCTAGTCTCCTGCCGCTGATCGCTCCCTACCGTACTGCGTCTGGCGCCATCGCAGTGTGTCCTCAATCCTCAAGCTCGCACTTTCGTCCTCACGCTCGCAGTCTCGCACAGACAGCAAAGTCGCATCTAGTAGTCGCGGCGCTCCTTGTCGCCGTTGCTCTTCGGTCCTCTTGGGTTCTAGCCACCGTTGTTGCTCTGTCTAGCCGTCGCCACTGGTCTCGGTCTTGGGCTCCTGGGTCCTGTCCTCTCACTCTCTAGGTATGCTCATCTGTCCTCTGGTTCACTGGGTCTGCTCGTCTGTTCTCATCGTCGCTGCTCCTCGCCTCCTTTGTCGGCTTGTCTGTCCTGTCGCTGGTCGTCGGCTCGTCATTGCTTGTCTAGTATGTTAGTTTTCTGCCTTATATTTTAGATCCGAGATTTAGGTTTGTTTGATGTGTTTTGTGTTGTTTGATAATGGTTGACTTTTGATTAAAGCAGTATTGTTGATATTTGTTTTAAAATGGTTCTGAGTTTTGATTAAATTTAATGCAGATTCATATATTATTTGCTGTTTTTCATTTTGTTTGACAATAGTTGAGTTTTGATTAAATCATAATTGTTGATGCTTGTTTTAAAATGGTTGAGTGTTGATTAAATCTGATGCAGTTTTGTTGTGTTGACTAAATAGTTTTGAGTGTTGACTAAATCAGAATGGTTGATACCTGGTTTAACAATTAACATTTACTTTTATTTCAAAAAATATAAATTTTGAAACTGTGAGTAACCTTGTTACTGCTGGAGCTGGTTCTAAGGCTGTTCCGGTCGAGGTTGATGAACCTAGTTTGAAAAGGGCCAGATCAGCAACATCCGATATTTGAAATTTTTTCAGAAAACTCGGTCCAGTTAAGGATGGAGTAGAACGTTCTGAGGGTAAAGGATACAAGAAGGTGTTTAAAGCTGGAGGTAAGCGATATGACACTTCTACTTTAAAGCGACATCTTGATAGTTGTATTCAAATTAAGCATGAGGATATTGGTCAGACTATAGCAGAATTGCAACTTAAGATGGGTTCACTTAAGATTGATTCAGGAGTGGCTAGAGATATGTTTGCTTCTTATGTAGTTGCTTCTTATGCCATTCAATATGGTTGATGATAGGAAATTTAGAAATTAGGTGAAACATATAAGTCCAACTTTGAAACTTCCTACTGGGAATACGGTTAAGTCTAACATAGTGAAAGTTCACAAGAGAGAAGCTGTGAAACTTAAAAAAATTTTAGTTTCCATTCCAAATAGAATTTGCTTAAGATCTGATCTTTAGACGTCCAGTACCAATGAGGGGTATATATGTTTGACTGCACATTTTATTTATGAGAATTGGAAATTACAGAGTAAAATTCTCAATTTTTGTCATATACCTCCTCCTCACACGGAATTTGAGTTGTCTTCTAAAATTTTTACGCTTTTGAATGAGTGAAAAATTGATAAAAAGATTTTTTCCATTACTTTGGATAATGCTTCTTCTAATGATACTTGTGTTGATCACTTGAAAAGTACTTTGGATATGCATGGTTAATTGTTGTGTGGTGGTGAATTCTTTCATGTTCGTTGTTCTGCTCATATTTTAAATCTTATTGTCCAAAATGGAATGAAAATATGTGGTGACGCAGTGCATAAGATTAGAGATTGTATTAAGCATCTGAGAAAATCTGAAAGTCGAATGGTTAAGTTTAAAGAATATTTTCAAGATATTGAGTGACTTGAGTATACAACTGCATTATGTTTAGATGTTCCTACTAGGTGGAATTCACTTTATGCAAGGCTTGCAAGTGCTATTCCATATAAGAAAGCTTTTGAAATGTATAAAGTAAAAGAAGCTGGATCTAGGGAGTATTGTCCTTCATCAGATGAGTGGAAAAGAACTGAAAAGATATGTGATTTCTTGTTACCATTTTACAAAACTACCAAGTTGATTGCTGAAACTTCTTACCCAACATCCAACTTGTATTTTTTACAAGTTTGACAAATTCAGCTTATTTTGATGAATAGTTTGAAGAATGATGAAGTGCTTATACGGAACATGGGAGAACAAATGATGATTAAGTTCAAAAAATATTGGGAGGAATACAGTGTTGTTCTTGCATTTGGGGCAGTTCTTGATCCTAGATTGTTAAGAAATATATTGAGAATTAGGGTTTATATCATAATAGATAAGGATTATTCAATAAAAAGGGACAAGAAAGAATGACATCAAGAAGAAGAATTTATTGGCATAAAGAGACGCAGCGGAAATATAACAGATAGATAAGGGTTTTCCAACTAGACCTCTAAGATACCTGTTCTTAGCAACCTAGGTCACCGGAAGGGATTCCCTACTAGACCTTCAAAAAACCTGTCCTTGACAACCTAGATCAGAGGGATAAAAATTGAATCACTCAATCTTCTCTATGCAACAAGCGAAGCAAATCACTCACCTCACTTAACCACACAAAAAAAACATGCATAAAGCACTAAGAAAATTTTATTCATCAAAAGTTATTCCAAATGGTCTCACCAAAGGTGGTTAAATAGGCTCCGAACAAACTAACAAAAAGATAAAATAATATTTTAAAATTTAAATCAGATTTGATCTTAATGAATTAAATCATATTTGATTTAAAATTTAAAACTCCTGAAAATATGATAACTAAATTAAATCAGATTTGATCTTAATTGATTATATCAGATTTGATTTAAATTTAAATTTCCTAAAAATACTACTAAGCAAATCGGAAGTAAATCAAATCTTCTAAAAAACTCTAACAGTAAAATAAATTAAAATAAATGATTAAAAATTCAAAAATAATAACAATTTATGCCTCCCACTGAATTTGAAAAGCATTATTGGGCCTCTTGCTGTCCTGACTTAGACCAATAGGTCTTATGAGTTGTCGTTATTTCAACACCACTGTTTTTGAGACGGACTCTTGATCTTCTTGATGTCCAAGACCGGCATGATATGATTCTTCTAGTATTTAGATCTTTGAACGTGACGAGATTACTATGCTATCCCTTAGCTCTAAAATGACGAAAATGCCCTCTTGACCACGTATCATTCTCTCCCTCTTCAAAAAGATTCGTCCTCGAATCTTGAATGAGATGCTCTTCGTCCCTCCAAGGAATCCAAACCCAATCTCCGGGTTTAAATACCATGGTTTGATGACTCTTCTCTACTACTGAATTATGGCTATGTCCCTCATGTGTGCAAGTTCAATCTTTCCAACCATGCTTTCACTATCTTATCCAAAATGTGCAATTTGTCTTTCTTGCTTTTCATCCATATTAATACCTCCATAATTGACCAGTGAATCTATAAAGCTTGGGAGAGTTGATATAAAAACACTAGGAATTTTATAGTTAGTTGTATGAGAATTTAAGGGTTCCGTGGAATTCAATGACACTAATGCACTCTTGTCTAAGCTAGAACTTTATAGATCTCTTTCACAAGTGTGTTTATTGCTCTCAATTTCTTTGTCAGTCATTGACTTCTCCCTCTCACTATTCTCATATTTTCTCTCAAAACTCTCATGTTCAATTAAACATTGATCCTTTTCACTCAAACACTCAATTTTTTTCTGTTTCTTTTCTCTCTAGATTTTTAAATTCCTTACATCCCAAGAATTCAGTTGAGAAATTCTACACTTTTGAGTCTTCCAATGACACATCACCCTCTACAGCATACTCAACAAGTTCTTCCATCTCTGGCTTTGAAGAAGAATGAAAAATAGGCGTAGAAAAAATTCTCTTGTTATGGCGATCTATCATTTGTTGCACCTGCTCATAGTCAATGGCCAATTTGACCAAATCCTCCATGGTTGCGTAACGGTAACGTTGGACTTTATCTGCAAGTTCTTCGCGTAATCCAAACAAAAATTGGTCCATTAGAACCTTAGAACTTCTTTTAATATTAGCCATGTCCATCAAATACAGAAATTTCTTGTGGTACTCCATCACTGATTGTGAACCTTGTTGTAACTTACAAAATTTTCCAAAAAATTCATTGTGGTATGATGATGGTACAACTCAATTCTTCATGTGGTATGATGATGGCACGAACTGGCTCCTCATCATTTTCTTCATCTTCTCCCAACTGCAAATTGGGCTCTTTCCGTATCGTCTTCTGGATCTTCCTAATTCAGTCCACCATATACGGGCAGCATCGGAAAAATTGGCTTGTGCCCGTTGAACCTTCTTTTCCTCTGAAAGGATGCAATTTGCAAAAATCGATTCTATTTTCCTTTTCCATCTGAAATACGCTTCAGGATCATTCCTCCATTTGAATGCAGGGATTTACAACTGAGAACTCTTTTTCGCATATGAGCTTTGTTCATCATCATTATCGTAATACGCAATCATTTTTTTGCAACTCTTTTTATTTTTTTGGTCTTTTTTTGGGGACTCTAAGGGGAATTTGCAGAAATTAAAGAAAAAAAATAAAGAGATTAAACAAGACCCATGGAACGTGTAGATAAATAAGAATTTACCTACGACCTGTAACTGATACCAAATGATAAGAAATAGATTGGGGATTAGGGTTTATATAACAATAGATAAGGATTATTATCATAAAGAGACGTAGCGGAAATATAAAAGATAGATAAGAGTTTTCCTACTAGACCTCTAAAATACCTGTTCTTAGCAACCTAGGTCACCGGAAGGGATTCCCTACTAGACCTTCAAAGAATCTGTCCTTGATAACCTAGATCAGAGGGATGAAAATTGAATCACTTAATCTTTTCCATGCAACAAGCGAAGCAAATCACTCATCTCACTTAACCACACAAAAAAATATGCATAAAGCACTAAGAAAATTTTATTCATCAAAAGTTATTCCAAATGGTCCCACCAAAGGTGTTTAAATAGGCTTCGAACAAACTAACAAAAAGATAAAATAAGATTTTAAAATTTAAATCAGATTTGATCTTAATGGATTAGATCATATTTGATTTAAAATTTAAAACTCCTGAAAATATGATAACTAAATTAAATCAGATTTGATCTTAATTGATTATATCAGATTTGATTTAAATTTAAATTTCTTAAAAATACTACTAAGCAAATCGGAAGTAAATCAAATATTCCAACAAACTCTAACAATAAAACAAATTAAAATAAATAATTAAAAAAATTCAAAAATAATAATAATTTATACCTCCCACTAAATTTGAAAAGTATTATTAGGCCTCTTGTTATCCTGACTTAAATCAACGGGTCTTATGAGTTGTCGTTATTTCAGCACCACTGTTTTTGAGACGGACTCTTGGTCTTCTTGATGTCCAAGACCGGCATGGTATGATTCTTCTATCATTTAGATCTTTGAACGTGACGAGATTACTATTCTGTCTCTTAGCTTTAAAATGACGAAAATGCCCTCTTGACCACGTATCATAGATTTAAACTCAATACTTTGCCTCATTGCTATAATGAGATTGATCCTATTAGTGCTAAAGACAAAGTGGAGTATGTGAAGAGTAAGTTATACAAGCTCTTTGAGGTTTATGACCACAATTTCTCTACAATTGTAGAGAGTGCTTCCCAAATTTCAAATAATATTTCTCAAGCGACATCTTCTGCAATTGGAACTCAACTTATTAAAATTGTTGGTGTAAGTATTTTTATCTTATATTCACTCTACTTGGTTATATTTATCTTTTATTGTTCATGTTTTTTGAGTCATATATTTTTTGCAATGCAAAGGATTTGATATCCCGTAATCAAGAAGCTGAAGTGAAAAATGAAAAGAACCAACTTGATATTTATTTGAGTGAGGCAACATTATTTTGCAATGATTGAAAGACAAACATCATCGTTTTTCAATACTATCACTAATGGTACGAGATTTGTTGAGCATTCCTATTACTACCGTGGCTTTAGAATCTGCATTTAGCATGAATTCTCATGTTTTGAATAAGTATAGAAGTCGTTTATTACCAGATAATGTTGAAGCTGTGATTTGCACTCGAAATTAGATACATGGATATGATGATTATGGTATTATTATATTTATAACATACATACTTAAGTGATTTTGTTCATTATTATGTATTATTTTTTTAATATATTTATTTACTTTTTTCTAGAGAAAGATTTAGATGAGAAAGATATTGTAAAAGGAGAAGGCTATTCTTCAGGAGTTGGTTCCAATGATGTTATTGACTTACATGAAGATGAAGATGAAAATTAAGTGTTTCGAATTATGTTTATTTTGCTTTGGATACTATTTATAATTATGTTTTTGAATTTTGGATTATATTTATTCTCCTTTGAGACTACTTATAATTATGTTTTTGAATTTTGGATTATGTTTATTTATTTTGGAGACTATTTATATTTAACATTTGCTTTTATATTGATTTAAACAGAAGAGATTGTTTATACTCTTACAAATATTATTAAAAAAAAGAGTTTAGGTGGGCTTAGTCTGCCAGCCCACCATTAGGCGGAGAGGGGTAGGATTTTGGGACCGCCTCATTAGGCGGGGCGGGGCGGGCCAGCCCGCCAATATTTTTTTTTAATATATTTATTTACTTTTTTCTAGAAAAAGATTTAGATGAGGAAGATATTACAAAAGGAGAAGGCTATCCTTCAGGAGTGGTTTCCAATGATATTATTGACTTACAGGAAGATGAAAATAAAAATTAAGTGTTTCGAATTATGTTTATTTTATTTTGGAGACTATTTATAATTATATTTTTGGATTTTTGATTATATTTATTTTGCCTTTGGAACTATTTATAATTATATTTTTGTATTTTTGATTATGTTTATTTATTTTGGAGACTATTTATATTTAACATTTGCTTTTATATTGATTTAAACAAAAGGGATTGTTTTATGCTCTTACAAATATTATTAAAAAAAAAAGAGTTTAAGCGGGCTTAGCCCGCCAGCCCGCCATTAGGCAAAGCGGGATAGAATTCTTGGACTGCCTCATTAGGCGGAGCTGGACGGGGCGGACTTTTTCGCCTGTCACCCCTACTACAGTGACTTCAGAATCTGCATTTAGCATGTGTTCTCATGTTTTGAATAAGTATAGAAGTCGTTTATTGTCAGATAATGTTGAAGCTATGATTTGCACTCGAAATTGGATACGTGGATATGATGATTATGGTATAATTATATTTATAACATACATACTTGAGTGATTTTGTTCATTATTATGTATTATTTGTCTAATATATTTATTTATTTTTTTCTAGAGAAAGATTTAGATGAGGAAGATATTACAAAAGGAGTATGCTATTCTTCAGGAGTCGTTTCCAATGGTGTTATTGACTTACAGGAAAATGAAGATGAAAATTAAGTGTTTCGAATTTATTTATTTTGTTTTGGAGATTATTTATAATTATGTTTTTGGATTTTGGATTATATTTATTTTGCCTTTAGGACTATTTATAATTGTGTTTTTGTATTTTGGATTATGTTTATTTACTTTACAGACAATTTATATTTAACATTTGTTTTAATATTGATTTAAATAGAAGGGATTATTTTATGCTCTTACAAATATTATTAAAAAATATGTTTAGGCGGGCTTAGCCTGCCAGCAGGGTGGGGTAGGATTCTGGGACCACCTTATTAGGTGGGGTGGGGCGGGCTTCCCCGCCTGCCACCCCTACCTAAAAAGTATACACATAAGTCATTTTTATCTGTAAAATTTTGAAAATTGATCAAATTAGTCTTTATATAAATTTTTTTATTTTTTCATAATAT
>NC_029781.3:92084967-92100317 GCF_000817695.3 Arachis duranensis
CACTCGTTGAATCTTAATATTTTAATATAATTTTTTTAAAATAACTACTATATTTATTTAGCGAGATCCAAAAGATTAAATCTTTTAGTATATAATTAATAATATTTTGATAAAATTATTTTGATATTTTAATATTTTGATAAAATTATTTTGATATTTCAGATAATAATATTTGATAATATAAATATTTTATTATATTGATATTTTATCTTTTGATGAGTTCAGCTTGACCCAAGTCTTAAAGACCTAGAGTGTTATTCTTTGGTTTTTGTAATCCAGAAAAATTAGGTGAGTATAGAGTTTAGGCTGATTCAGGTGCCAATTTAAAGACTTCTTAAATAGGTGAGGATCTGGGAGGTCATATATATTATCTTATGGGGTGTATACTGACAGTGTCTGTAAATGTTGTACTAATGTATGATGATATGTGAATATTTTTGTTTATAATATGTTTATGATGTTAACCGTTTCTGTACCCTTGCAACAACAAATCAATTAACGTTTTTTTAAAAAACTTTATCCTGCAAAAATAATTACGTTTTAACAATGAATCAGGCTCATATAATAAATACTAGTTAAAGTTAGGAAAAGCAAGTTAACGCTTAGCTTCTGGTATGATGATCATGATATGCTAAAAGTTAGATCGTTACAAGAGGCACCCCAAGATATTTTTCGAATGAGTTAGTAAATCGAATAGATGAAATACTTGTAAATAGATCATTTCGTTGCCTGAAAACATTAAAAGAACATATGGCTCGAAATTTATCAAAGTTAACCTTCCTACCTGACGCCTTAAAAAATATTACAAAAGTATCCAAAATATGCACAATCTGAGACTTCTTAGCCTTACAAAATAAAATAAGATCATCTACAAACAAAAGATGAGAGATGACAGTCGCTTCTCTAGAAATAGCTATTGGATTCTCATTGTTAGAATCTACCCTTTGTATAATTAGATAACCCAGTCGCTCCATACAAAGCACAAAAAGATAGGGAGATATCGAGTCACCTTGCCTCAAACCCCTTTTTTGGTTGGAAACCTTCTAAGCAATTATCATTCTACATTAGAGCCAGAGAAGAAGATCGAACACAACGCATAATCAAAGAGACAATAGATGAAGAGAATCCAAATATACCTAAAGTTTACTCCAAAAAATTCTAATTAACTCTATCACATGCCTTCTTAAGATCAATTTTAAAAGTCAAAGTACCCTTCTTAGATTTAGTCTTTTTCATAAAATGAAAGACTTCTTGGACAACAATAATATTATCTGACGACCCCCTTCGTGGAATAAAATCACCCTGCAAAGAGACTATGCTATCCTGTAAAAAAGGTCAAAGCCTCTTCACAATTACTTTAGTGTTGATCTTGTATCAAACATTACAAAGACTAATCGGCCAAAATTCTTTCATACATGAAGGATTGGTAACTTTTCAAATGAGAATCACAAGAGTTTCAAAAGCGCACTATCTAACTCATAACCCACAAATGTCATTTTTACTAATTCCTACACCTCATCACCAACCCCATAACAACACTCTTAACCTCCTCTTTAGAAATATCTCTAACAAGACTCGCAATTTTCTTTTGGGGTAAAGCAGGTAAAATCTAATTTTTCAAAGCGTAAGATCAATATTCTCCACATTACAAAATATATTCTCTTAAAATTCTACTGCTCCCAGCTCAAGCTCACTTTGATCAGTACTCTATTTCCCATCTCCTAAAAACAAACATTAAATCTTATTCCATTTTCTTTTAATAAGAGTTTGCATATAAAAGAACTTAGTATTTTTATTTTTGTGTCTCATCTACTGTTCTCTAAATTTCTAAAATTAGAACAATTTTTTTTGCATTAAAAGATTATTATACTCTGGTTGAAGATCAAGCTCTTGCTGCATTAGAAAAATAATATATACTTTTTCTATTCTTTGTTGAATGAACAATATCTTCTTCTCAAGATTTCTTTTTCTTTTAAAGATATTACCGAAAATATTTTTATTAAAAGAAATGGCATGATCCCATTCTTACAAGTGACGGAAAGGTATATAAAATAAAAGATCTTAGATAGGATAAATTTAAAAAATATTATAAAAAATAATTTACTAAAATTTATTAAAAAATTAAATATTTTTATATTTTCAATGCATTAAATACATAAAAAATTTAAAAAATTTTCTATTATTATCGCCTTAAAATATGTCTTTAGACTTTAATTTAGAGAACAAAATAACTAAATTCTAAAAAATAAAAAAAATCATGCTAAATATATATACTAAAATTAGTTATTAAAATTAATTATTAGTATAAAATATTTATTAAAATATAAAATATATATTAAAAATAAATAAAATAAAATATATATTTATACATAAATATATAAAAATCAATTATAATGACTGATATTAGTATATAAATGTATTTTTAAATAAAAACATAGAAGATAAAACTAAAATGCAACATAAACGTAAACCTAAGTCATTCATTATTAATTAGTATAAAATTAGGAATTTAATTGTGGACAATATGAATGTGTTTTATATATACAATCAAAGGTACTTTATGGGAAACTTATTTGATTAAATAATCATGTAAAACTTTTTATATAATTAATATATTAAAATTAAATTCTAAAACTATGTGAAATATAATTTAAAAAATAATTAGTAAATAGTAAAATTTTATTTTCATATACTANCAATAATGTATTTTTATATATGATTAAATAATCATGTTTTTATCTAATTAAAACTGAACTCAAAATTAAATAAGAGTTTAAAGTAAATTTTCTAAAGTCAACTACACATTCAAGTATATTTTATTCAAGTTCAATTAAATAAGTTTAAATTCAATAAAAACTATTTTCATTTTACCAATATGTACACACACTTATTTTAATAACGTTTTTTCGTTTCTATCTTTATTTTTATATTTTTTCTTTTTTTCTTCGTTTTTTTTCTTATTCATTTTCGCATTCTTTCTTCGTTTTTTTTCTTATTCATCTTCGCATTCTTTCTCCTTCTTCACGTTTTTCCTTTTTTTTCTTTGTCTTCTTCCTTTTTCTTTTTCGCGTGTTTTCTCTCGATTGTCATTCTTTTATTGTTGCTGTGTTTTTTCTCTCTTTTTAATTGAGATTTATTTGGATCAAAAAATAAACTAAATTTAGTTTAAATTTATTGAATACATAACAATAGTATCAAGTGAACCTAACTCAATTTATAAATAAATCAAATTCGGTTTAGATTTTAAACAAAAAGTGACAAATAGTATTAAGTATTTTGCTTAAATGTAAAACTTTATTCATTTTCTGAAAAACAAAAATACAGTATAAAGCGCAGTCGTTTAGGTTAGCAGCGCGCCACCCCCAATTACAGAGTAGTGCACAAAATACGCAGTTATACCGAACACAAATTAAATTAAAAATAAAACAAAAAAGGGGAAAAAAAAAAGAAAAAGGAAAAGAAAAGAAGAACCCTAATGAATGTCTCTTCAACTTCATTATTTTCATCTCATCTGCGGGAACATAATCCTTCAACCAATTTCTGCGCTTGATTGCTCTCTCACCGATTTCAGAGTTCCAATCCCTAACATAAATTTTGCTTCTTTTTCTCAGTGAACAAAATTTCCCCTTCGCTACTGCAGCTGCAACTTTTTAGGGTATCTATGATATCTGGGTATTCGTATTTATATTTATGGTAGCTGTGGAAACTAATCGCGTGATGGAAAGGGAACGAACCCGCAAACGTCCTCGTCTCGCGTGGGACGTGCCTCCACCACCACCACCACCATCCCAGCAGGTTCCTTCAATTTTCTCGATTAATTGGAAATTGGAGATTTTAGGGTTTTTGGTTTTTAATTGCATGATATGGATATGGAAATTGAGATTGTTCTTGGCTTTCCTTGCAGGCTGAAAGGGGTGTGGTTGATGAAGGAATCGAAAAGAGGCACGCCTCGCCTCCAAGAAGGGACGACGATCGTGAAGGCCATTATGTCTTCAATCTTGGCGAAAATCTCACTCCTAGATGTAATTGCCTAATTGGCACCTTAATTGCAATTTATATATTTCTTTATTTTGTATCGATTGGTTTGGAAAAAAAAAATGAACAATTGAAATTCTTTTTATGCATGCTTACAATTGGAAAAAATGAACAATTTATTGTTATTCTATACTTCTGTTTGCTTTTAAAGTTCGTGTCGTTTTTAAAAAGTCACTGTAAATATGTTGAAAACTTGAGTCTCATTCGGTTGTTAGTTTCTTGGTTTTAGTTACCATGAACTTCTTTTTTTAAACTATTATTTTATAATTTTAAGTTAGGTTCGTGTAGTTTCACATAGGGTTTTCATTTATGGTATTCTATCATTTTTTTGAAACCCTTGTTTTGGGTAAAAATTTCCTCATATTAAGGTCTTGTTGATTTTGACAGATAAAATCCTCAGCAAGATGGGTGAAGGTTAGCGGTCAAGTGTCCTCTGATTCTGAATACAAGATTTTAATTTTTTTGTCACTGTGCTTGTGTCATTCAGCATATTGCTAGTGCTGTAGGCACATTTGGTCGAGTTTTGGAATGTTGGGATCGCCAAGCCAGAGAATACGTTGCTGTCAAGGTAATTAGGAGCATTCGGAAATACCGCGAAGCAGCAATGCTTGAAATTGATGTGCTTCAACGTCTGTCTAAGGGTGAAATAGGAATCTCACGGTAAAGACCCTAACAATGTTAAATGCCTTCCGGATTTGGTACTTCCAAATTTAAGCAACAGTAATATTTACATTAAAGAACATTTCTCTCCTGCAGCTGTGTGCAGATCCGGAATTGGTTTGATTACCGAAATCACATATGCATTGTAAGTATACTTATGATGTGTCTCTAGACAGAATATGTTTGTTCATATGCAAGAAATTTCTTTAGAGTAATTTAGATATTGATCTGGAGGTGCTTTTTTTCCTTTTTAACCCTATGATTGGGGGAGTCTTCGCAGTGTTTCATGTTAATAGGTGGCTGATTCAATTCTGAGTAATGATGATTTTTTCCCGGTGGTATATGCATGTCTTTATGTTGTTCTGTTATGCTTCTTTCTATTCAGGACATAAGTGAATTGAGTTGTTAAGTTCAGCTATATGGTGGATTGTTTTAAATATGTTCATGTGGGCTTTATTAGTAGATCTGAGAACTAAGCAGAAAAACTCCTTTCAATGCATTTTAATGGTGTTATCAGGTCTTTGAGAAGCTTGGACCAAGCTTATTTGATTTTCTAAAGAGAAATAAATACTGCCCATTCCCTGTGGACCTTGTTCGGGAATTTGGACGACAGCTTTTGGAATCTGTAGCATGTCTGTGGATTATTCTTGGCCTTCAGTTTATTTCTCATGTCTTAATTATTCTGTGGACTATTCTATCAACAAACTCTTTCTCCCTTGGCCTACTTTCTTTGTCCAGGGTGACAGTGTATCTTGGTTGTGTTTGCTTACTCTTGTTTTGTGTGATCTATCCTATTCAGATATGCATGAACTACATCTAATCCACACTGACCTGAAGCCAGAAAATATACTTCTTATTTCTTCTGAATATGTAAAGCTCCCTACCCGTAAGGTATTTGGCATTTTATAGTGCTAACATAATAACCTCTTTGGATTTGGGTATAGACTCAATTATGACATATTTAAGGAAAATGGTTGAATTGGTACAGAGGATTACCTCAGGTGAAATGCAATTCAGATGCTTGCCCAAGTCTAGTGCCATTAAGCTGATTGATTTTGGTAGTACTGCTTTTGATCATCAGATTCATAACTCCATTGTTTCTACAAGGCATTACAGAGCCCCTGAGATCATTCTAGGTAACTAAATCTGGGTTGAGCTGGTGAAAATGTGTTTTGGTTGTTTATTGGTCGGTTGACACGCAGTCCTTGGGGAAAGAATTATGAACGATGAGTAGTACATTGAAAACATTAACAGCAGCTTACGTTAGGGCATCTGTGCTTAATTCTTCCAGTTCTACTTATGGTTTATTTTTACTTTAGCATTTTGCAATTAACATATTTATTTTTATTCGACCTTTAATTTTTAATATGGGATTGATCACTTTAGTAGCTTTCCTATGTTGATGTATTTGAATTTCGGCAATAATGAAACGGTGTCAAGTATGTCTTGCCTGGATGTTATGCTTTGGGAGACTTAATTATTTTAGTTTTTGACTGAGACTTTTCTCTATATGTAATTATCAATACTAGTACAGTAGTTCTTGAGCCAGAATAAATCATGGCTGTTCCTATTGACACATTCTCACCTGCATCTGTAACAATAATTGCAGGTATAGGGTGGTCCTACCCGTGTGATTTGTGGAGTGTTGGTTGTATTCTTATCGAACTATTAACAGTGAGTCTTATAACTATCAAGTGTGTTGGACAGGGCTTGAATATGGAAAAGTTGGCCTTAGTGTTCTAAACCTGAAACTTCTTTCAGGGTGAAGCATTGTTTCAAACTCATGAAAACTTGGAACACCTGGCAATGATGGAGAGAGTGCTGGGACCTATACCCGAACACATGGTCCGAAGGTCTACGTAAGTAGTGAATTTGATTGTGCTCTTAAGTCTTCCCTCCTAAATATACTAATAGACCTGAGATACATCCAGAGCAACAGTGTCCGAAGTTATGAATGCACAAGCATAATATCATTTACTGACATATCCTTTTGCCCATTTGGTCCTTGCGCAGCCGAGGAGCAGAGAAATATTTCAGGCGTGGAGCAAGACTAAATTGGCCTGAAGGAGCTGTTTCAAGGGAAAGCATCCGTGCTGTTAAGAAGCTCGATCTTCTTGAGGTTTGTTTTGTTTCCTTATCCAAACCAGTATATGTGACTGCTTGGCTTAAATCTTCAACCCATTATTGGTTCATGGTTTAAAAAAACAAGGTGAAAATTATCATGGATGACTCATCCAAAATACAGCTCATCCATGAAAAACTTCACCTTATTATCCCATTGCCAAATATACCCTATTAAAAAAAGAAAGAAAAAGAACATTACCTGTAATGACAAATAAATATGCTTTACAGGATATTGTATCAAGCCGTGTGGATTCTTCAAGATCATCTTTAACTGATTTGTTACATGGCTTATTGACTTATGATCCGAATGAACGCCTAACAGCTCGACAAGCCCTTGATCATCCCTTCTTTAGAAATCCAACTTAACAGAATCCCAACTTGATATGTACTATGCTTTGGAATTATGAGTAACATCTTGAAGATTGTATGCTGCTCAGCTACAACTTAGTTTTGCATGTATTGATCAATCATTCAATTTTGTTGTTTTCAATCACCACCAAAAAAAAAAAATGTTTCCTAATAATTCCCTGCTCCTGTTTTGTTTCCCAAGTTTTGATAATTCCAAGGATTCAACCTTTTGTGTTTTAATAATCTAATCCGTTTGCATTGGAATATAGAGAAGGTAAAATGAAAATAATGGAAAAATATAATAGACTGGATTCAACCATGGCCTTCAGGCTTTGGTATTCATTGAAAGATTTCTAAAGGTGGTAGGATAAGGAGTGAATGGTCTATTAAAAATTGGAAGTAACGTTTCATTATTTAATTTTAATCACCACTTATTTATCATCATATACTTTAGCATTTAATAATAATAGGGTTAACCAACAAAAATGTGCTCAAAATATTCTAGCACTCACAAAAATAACCGACAAAAATGCAGGTTTTATCCTCAATAAAAAGTGCACCAACTCCGGTTTTGTAAGTTAGAAGTCTTCAGAAATGACGTTCATGAAGGCGTGGTGTTAATTATGATTTTGCATTACCAATAATCTCCACAAGAACATAGACCGTTCTCAAATCTGTGGAACCTATTTGCATCTCTCACCACAAATACCATCTTCAAAACCTTAGAGAGACCCTTGATGAAGGTATGGCAGTCACCACAAACCCTCAAATTCTTGAAAATCCTAACCATCCTCTCTCCTTTTACCCCACCACTGACCAAAACCAATCCAATAGCCAATTTCTCACTATGGTACCTCAAACTCTCCACCTTTGATTCCTCTTCAACATCATGCAATGCAAAATTCATATTATGAACATACCCTATTTCCTCCTTCATCCTCTTCTCCATTTCTCTCAACACTTGATGAATCTTCTCTATGAGTGTATGTGTGCTATCTCCATTGAAGAAAATGTGGATTTCCTTGTTTATTTCTACCCAACTTCGTCCCGCCTCTTTCTTCAATCCCTTCCTCTTCACTTTCTCTCTCATCTTCTCGCTTTCATTCCAATATCCTGCATCAGCATACATGTTTGACAACATGACATAGTTCACTGGATTATTACCATCCATTCTCAATAATATCTCTCCCACTTTTTCACCCATCTCCATCTCCCCATGCATTCTACAAGCACTAAGCAGTGTCTGCCATATACCGGTATTTGGCTTCAAGGGCATTGTCTCAATGAGCTCCTTCGCGTCGTTTAAGCGCCCGGCACGTCCAAGGAGATCAACCATGCAAGCATAATGCTCTACTTGTGGTTTGAAATGGGGATTGCTAAGGAAACTGGAGAAGTATTGTTGTCCTTCTTTGATGAGTCCTGTATGGCTGCAAGCTGAGAGCACAGCTAAGTATGTCACACTGTCAGGTTCGATTCCATGAACTTGCATTTCGGCGAAAAGTTTAACTGCCTTGTAACCTATACCATGTTTACCATAACCAGTAATCATAACCGTCCAGGAAACAACATTCCTTGTTGGCATCTCTCTGAAAAGTGTATCTGCCTCGTCTGTTAATCCGCATTTCATGTACATATCTAAAACTGAATTTGCCACTGATGCTTCTAATCCGAATGGGACTTTGATGGTGTAAGCGTGCATTTGCTTCCCCTGCAACACAAGGGCGAAATCAGCAAACACACCTATGAGACTTGAGAGCACAAACCCATCCACCTTATGTCTGCTCTCTCTCAACTGATGAAACAAGTTTATGGACTCTTGCAAATTGTCTTCTTGAGCATAGCCAAGAATAAGTGCGCTCCAAGGTACCACATTCTTATGTTCAATTTGATCGAACACCTTCCTAGCTTTGGCTATGTGTCTGCATTTGACATAAAAATCAACCAAAGCACCTGCGACAGTTGATTGAGCCAAGTATGAAGATCCTTGTCTGATTAAGGCAGCATGTATTTGCGATCCTTCGGCAGCCATGCCAACACAACTACATGCCTTTAAAGTACTTGAATATGTATATTCATCAGGAACTTCTCCCTTTTCTTGCATCTCCCTAAACAGATTCAAAGCCCCTTCACCATTTCTCTCATGGGTGTATCCGGCAATCATTGCATTCCAACTCACAAGGTTCCTCACTGGCATAGCATCGAACATCTTAGCCGCCTCGCCAACCTGTCCGCACTTGGAATACATGTCAATAATCGAATTTCCCACGACAGGGGCAAAATAAAGATTGGATTTTGCACAAACCCCATGAATCTGCATTCCATTCTGAGGTACACCCAAAACCGTTGAAGCTTTTAGAGCAGTAGAAAGTGTGAACTCATTAGGCTTAATACTAGATAGCCCCATTTTAGAGAACAACACTAAAGAGGCATTGGGATCACCATTTTGCAAATAACCACACATCAGAGCCGTCCAAGACACCACATTTCTTTGTGGCATTTTATCAAACACCAAACATGCCAATTTCATAGTGCCACATTTTGCGTACATATCAATGAGATTATTGTTCAGGACCAAATCAAACCCTAACCCTAGCTTCTCCATAACCCCATGTAGCTGCTTCCCCTGATCAATCAAACGGTACCTCGAACACTTCTTCAATACCTCAGAGAATCGGTAACACATGCTAGAATATGGGAACGAGAACCGCGCAACTTCTCGTGCGAGAACTCGAGAACCGCTTCGTCCCCGCGGTGAAAAACTGCGCGAGAATATCGGAATTGAAAAAGATTCACGCACACGTCGTGAAGCTTTCGCTATCACAGAGCAACTTTGTGATTACAAAAATGTTGGATTGTTGCGACAAATTCAGTAATGTAAATTATGCCACCTTGCTATTCGAGCAACTCGTGGAGCCAAACGTGTTCTCTTACAACGCAATCATCAGAGCCTTAACGCACAATCAAGAACACTACCTAGCAATCACAGTGTTCAAGAGAATTCTGATGAGGGAAGAAAGGATTTCAGATAAAGTTCCGATTTTGCCCAATGAATTCACGTTCCCGTTTGTGATAAAGTCGTGTTCGGTGCTCTCATTGCGGTGTCTTGGTGAAGAGATTCATGGGCAGGTTTGGAAATTTGGGCTGAAGTCAAATTCTGTGACCGAGAATGCACTGATTGATATGTATACGAAATTCGGTGATCTGAGGAATGCACATAAGGTGTTTGAGGAAATGACTGAGCCAGATGCTGTTTCCTGGAATGGCTTGATCTTTGGGTATGCTAGGTTGGGGCAGATGGAGAGTGCAAGGGTGCTGTTTGATGAAATGCCTTGTAGAACAATTGTTTCTTGGACTGCAATGATATCCGGGTACTGCGGAATAGGGTGTTATGGTGATGCATTGGACATCTTCAGGAGGATGCAAATGGTGGGCATTGAGGCTGATGAGATTAGTGTTATAACTGTTTTGCCTGCTTGTGCACACCTTGGAGCTCTTGAGGTTGGGAAATGGATTCATATGTACTCAGGTAAAAACGGGTTTCTGCAGAAAACCGGCATCTGCAATGCACTGGTTGAAATGTATGCTAAGTGCGGTTGCATTGATGAAGCAATGAGCTTGTTTGATCAAATGGTTGAGAAGGATGTGATTTCTTGGAGTACCATGATTGGAGGGCTAGCTAATCATGGGAAAGCTCATGCATCAATTGAGCTGTTTCGGAAAATGCAGAAGGCGCAAGTTACACCTAATGGGATAACTTTTCTTGGTGTTTTGTCAGCTTGCACTCATGCAGGGTTTTGGAATGAGGGGTTGAAATATTTTGATGTCATGAGGTTGGAGTATCATATAGCCCCTGAAATTGAGCACTATGGTTGCTTGGTTGATCTTCTAGGACGTTCTGGGCAGCTCGAGCAGGCCCTTGACGCAATATCTAAGATGCCAATGAAGCCAGATTCAAGGATATGGAACTCCTTGTTAAGCTCTTGCAGGATTCATCGCAATCTTGAGATTGCTGTTGTTGCAATGGAACAGCTTTTGGAGCTTGAGCCAGAGGAATCTGGAAACTATGTTTTGCTTGCTAACATATATGCAGAACTTGGCAAGTGGGAAGGTGTATCAAATGTTAGGAAACTCATTAGAAGCAAGGGGATAAAGAAAACGCCAGGGTGTAGCATGATTGAGGTTGACAATGTGGTTCAAGAGTTTGTATCAGGTGATGATTCAAAACCCTTCTCACAAGATGTGTTTTGGATTCTAGAAGTCCTGGTTTTACACCAAACTAGAACTAATGATTTGATGGAGGATGTCACAGAAGATGCAAGTAAACTCTGGTGAAATTTAGCATAAGGTTTGTTTTTTCACCCTGCAAAGTGAACATCTTTTGAGTTTGCATAAATTACTCTAGTCGACTTAGCTAAAGTGACGAATCATATTGGTGGCGAACATACGGAAGCAAAACTGTTACTGATGAAATAGAGCTGGTTGAATCCTGAAAGAAACTCATAATATTCCTAACAATGGTGAATGTGTTCAGATCAACATGAAAAATAAACATACAACAAATTGAAGATACTAAAGGCCATATAACCCTTTTGTAGCTAACCGTTTACCTATAAAGGAGCCAAACCAATCTAATTCCTATCACTTAGCGACTATTTTTTACTTTCCAAATTCCACCAAAAGATTGTGCAGCCAAAGTTTATGAAGTTTGATCAGATGGCACAATGCGCCTGAATACGGCCTGGAAGGTTTGCCCCCCATTTCTTGCAACTTTTTGACCTTCTTCAGTTGCAGAACTCAAAAGCTTCACAACTGGATCTGCTTCAAGTTCTTTCTCAGTCAAGGCTTCAAACATGGGGTGATTCTCCAGACAAGATTTCATCCAGTCCCCAAGCTCTTCAACATCTGTAATTGTGTATATAATTCCACCAGCCTTAAGAACATAAGCATATTCATCTAGCAAGAATGGGCTGATAACCCTTCGGCGGTGATTCTTCTCTTTAAAATGAGGATCAGGAAACAAGAAAAACATCTTTGTGAGCTGTGCTTTCTCAAAATAATTGGGAATGTACTTCATTGAGTTAGTCCGCACCACAGAAACATTTTGGTATTGACCTGGATTTGCTACCCTTAGAGATAGAATCCGTTCCTTGACATACTCAGTCACTTTATCTCTAAGCTCCATTCCAATCATCAGTGTTTCTGGGAAAAGTGTTGAAAGACTAATGAGCAGCCCTCCAAAACCACAGCCAATATCAGCAAACTGGATCTTTCTAGAACCATCGGCTTGATCAGACGATGGAAAGATCTGAGGGTAATGGAGGGAATAGTCAAACTGACTGGGGGATATTGGCACAGGGAAGTGAGAGTCACTCAGTGGATTGCTGTGTGCTCGTGCTCGGTAGAAGCGCTTTCGTGGCAAACCAGTTGACTTGCTGATAGTTGCTTTTACCTCAGTCTCTGGCATGTCTATTTATTCAAACTGCAGGATGGTAAAAGCAAAAATTTTATTAATTATATTGGTAATTGATAAAGCAACACATTTTTTTGCCACAGAACCTAAGTACGAATACAGGGTAAAATACTTATATTCAAATTTTAGGTTTTGATAACTTTTTATGTCATTTTGTTTCAATCAGGCATCTAGATTGCAGGCAAACAAAATGATGCTTATACTAACAACTAACAATAGTCAAAAGACATGATATTAAGTTGATTTTAAACTGAAGTTGAGATGCAAGTTTCAACAAACAAACTGTTTTCTCTGTTCTCAAGCGGATATTATAACACAGAAAATCAAAGATAAAAGGAATATCATGCATTATTATGAACAGAAGATCACTGACCATAGATGCATATTTCAAAGCAAAACATCTGTTAAAAGATATTGTTAAGATGATAACATTAGCTAACAGTCCTGCTAGTGCTACATCAATACATCATAGACATATTGAGAGCGCAGATTCAAGGCTCTTCCTATTATTTACCATTACCTATCAACTGAAAATTGACCACATTTTCACAAGTAAATATATCATCCTAAACATTTTCCCAAATACTAAATGAAATAAAGAGTGGATACTTCTAATATCTTGAAATCTAAAAAAAGCAATCAATCTTCTTTCGTTAATGATTAAGAGGATATTTAGAATGACAACAAATTTCTCTTTTAAATTTCGGATAACTGCTATGTATCTGGATAATTAACTACATCATAAGGGCATGAAAAATGAAATTTTCCTGAAAGAAAAAATACATTTTAAAAAAAAAAAAGATAGAGTATTAGAGTTTGAAAATAATATAAACATAAACTAAACATAAGTAAACTACAATGATAATGCAGCTCAAACTATATATAAGAGAGAAAGCGAAAAATTAAACAAAGGGCGACGAAAATTGGAACAAAAAATGGCAGTAAGATTTGAACAAAATACAAATGAACCTCGTAGGAATTATGACGAACAGGTGGTGTGCGTGCTAAATCCATCAAAAAACAATTACACAAACACAAAGACCAACACAAACAAATCGCAATCCTAAACTCAAAAGTGAAAGCACAAGAATCAAAATTGGATGCAGGGAATTTTCGCCATCACAAGCGCAGACACAAAAAAAAAAAGAAAAGAGTTGAGGCTAAGTAGAGAGTACCTAAAAGAAAGGAATGAAGACAGAAACTATTGAAGCGTTCAAAGATTTTCAATGAATGCAGTGACTTTGTTGTTGTGGGAGCAGTTTCGGTGGCAACAAGCGGAGAAAGTGGAAAATGAGAACATCACAGAAACAAAGAGGTTTTTGAAGCAGAACATCAGAGTGGGAAACTCCATAACAATGTTTTTGGGCTCACATAGGTACTGGGCCTCAACTAGGCCCATTTATTTTGGCCTGTTTATTTCCTATTGGCCCTTCTGATTTTCAACTTTTATTTATTTAAGAACAAAGAAAAAATTCAAAAAATAATTAAGAATTTAGTAATTTAAAATCCCTTTTTGTATATGCAACAAATTTATTTACTAATGATAATTTTTTTAGAATTCAAATTCGCAACAAATTTAGTCTTTAGTTTGCCTAACTAATCTTTTATTATAAAATTATTTTGTTTAACACTATTTTTTTGAAGATATATAGTTTAGAATTAGAATTTAAAATTTAAAATTTATATTTTATGACTTAAAATTAGAATTAAAAATTTAAAATTTAAAAATATTGACTCATTAGTTGATTTAATAAATTTGAGTTGGTTAAATGATTAATTAATTTGTCTACTTAATAAATATTAAAGATTAAAATTTTGTTTTGTATATATAATAATTTATTAACCACTAATATGTTAAGATTTGGTTGAATTAGTCTCACATTACTTAGGATAGCAAATGGAGTAGGTGGCCTAAGCTATAAATATGAGGCTAAGTTCTCTATTTGTTTTTGCACCAGTCGAAAACACTTTAAGCTTGTATTTGATTTTTCTTTTCCTCTATACTCTTTGATTAGAGAGTGTTGTGAGGTATAGTTATATATTTGCTTTGAGAGAATGTGGGTGTACTGGGATGCCGGTGTTAGAGAGAAAGAAGTCTATGTGTTGTAACAATTTTCACATAGTGATATTCTCTGGTTGTCATTTGACAACGGCTGTGGTTTTTTCTCCGGTAATTGGAGTTTCCACGTTAAATTCTTGTGTTGTGATTGTGTCTATTTTATTTCTCTGTCAAAGGTGTTTTCTCAAGGGGGAATGGTGTCTTATTTCCAACAAGTGGTATCAGAGCTTCGGTTCGGTGGGATTTATTCTTAGTATGCTCTGTGGTTGCAGCCTAGTCTGACCTTCCACATCAGAAAAGAATTTTGTCCTATAGCTTGAGATTGATCTTTGGTTGCTGTTGTTGTTGCTGGAAGGCAGTGTGACACTGTGAGAGTACAGTTTGGAAAGGTTCTGGCTAAGGAAAGACTTGGTATTTAAGTGTGTCTATTGTGACCCACCTTTCTTTCTTGGGAACCCTTCCTAGTACACGGTCTACAATTGAGTTATACTATTCCAGTATACGGTTGCAACAATGTCAGGATATTCAAGTGCTGTGAAGCTTGAAATAGAGAAATTTGATGGAAGAATCAATTTTGGCTTGTGGCAAATACAAGTCAAGGATGTGTTGATACAATCAGGTTTGCACAAGGCGTTGAAGGAGAAGATCTCTGGT
>NC_029781.3:92111473-92132008 GCF_000817695.3 Arachis duranensis
TCTTCGTCGTCATCACCGCCGTCGGGAGCATCTTCATCCTCCTCCTCCTCCTCCTCCTCCTCCACCTCGTCATCATCTTCTTCTTCGTAGTCTTCATCATCTTCGTCGTCGTCTCCATTATCTACTTCGTCCTCTGAGTGATATTCATCTTCGTCACTCAGAACGGCGACGTCGTTTTCCTCCGCTTTCGCTTTCAATTCCTCCTTAGCCTTCATCTTTCTTACAAATTCCAAATCATAAAAAAAAAATAAAAATATATATATAATATTCACATAAGTATGAGAGAAATCACAAATTCTTGTTTCGAAATCTGAACATGAACGAATAGATGAGACAGGGCTGTTACCTCCAGTTACTCTCTGTAACACTGATCTCATCTCGGCCGTTGAAACGTGAATTCACATGGATATCTGACGTGGCTTTCAATCGAACGGTCGCTGTAAAAACACTTTGTATTTCAGTGTGGATAGTGTGATTTAGCCCAGCGGCGCTTCCTAATCTTGTTTTCACTGCACGTGCGTCTCACGTGCTACCTAAGCAAAAGCCAATTTTCCTTTTTTCTTTTTCTTTTTTTTTTTTGTAAAAATTATAGTTTTAATTGTGAAATTAATTTGTTTACTTAACAAACAAAGATTCTAATTTTATCTTTTAGATTAAACTTAATTAGAGCGAATAAATCAATCCATAGCGTGTTCATTTTTTTATTTGTAAAATATTATACGTACAATTTTTTTTTAACTAAGTTGAATAATAAAATTCGAGTGTGTGGGTGAATAAATGATAAGAATAATTTTATTGAGGTTAGACTAACTTACTTAAACTTAATTTACAAAAAAATTATACGTATAGTATTTTTTTGTCTTTATAGCGTGTTCATTTGTTATACTCAACTTGTTTCTTGGCTTCTTCAATTTGTACATCAGTACATGTACTTCTTTTATATTTCTTTCCAAATTAAACAAATGTTTGCTGTAAAGTTGCATGCACCAAAAATTTATTTTTTAATATGATTTTTTTTTACAGGCATTTTGTAATATGATTTTGGGAATTAGGATCATGTCTTCATTTTGGAGGTTATGGTATCGGTTTAATTTTGTAAATTAACATTATAGAGCACAATTATTTGTTGATTTTCATTTGGATGCAGTTACTGGGTTAGGTACTTTTGTCTGGTGCTTTCTGCTTGAGTATTGGATTGTTTTGCTTTGAAATGGAATGAAATACATATACTTGAATTAAACCGGTTTGATATTGAATTAGGTACTGCTTGATTTGAGATTGAACTTTGATTTGAGTTATAATCTTTTAATAGAAAAAAAAGGCTAGCATAATGCCATAATTATAAATTATTCACATCTCTCTCAAAATGCTAGTGCAATTCCAATAAATTAATGAATTGTAATGAAAAAAATAAGACCTTTATTTATAGTTTTATCAATGGATAAGTATTGTTTTGGTCCCTCACATTGAGGGTCAGAATTGAAATTGTCCCTCATCTAATTTTCGATTTAAAATTATCCTTAACGTTGCATTTCATTTTAAAATCGTTCTTTCTAATAATTTTTTTTTATAAATGACAAAACTACCTTTTTTTATAAATAATTTTTTTTAAATAAAAATATATAAAATAATAAAAAAAGAAAAGACACGAGGAGGGAGGGGAGACACAGGGGGAAGGGGAAAGGACACGTTGTGGGGAAGGTGAGGAGAGGAAAAGAGGAAAGGGAAAGGGAGAGGGGGAGGGGGAAGGGTTTTGGTCCCTTTTCACTCACAGTGACTTCGCCTTCTATCTTCCACCCTCGTTCGCCACCGACAACCGCCCGTGTTGGCGCTACATATGACAGCTCTGGCACTGCATCCATTTCTCTTCCATTATTAGCAACTACTGTTCCTTACTTCACCTTTGTCCACTACAAAATAATAATATGAAAGTTCTGGATCCGTAGAAGAACAGAGCTATTGGATCTCAACCATGAGGAGGTAGGGGATGAAGTAACGCATAGATTCAAGCTCGATTGTGACCTTGATTTCGGAGTTAAATCAAAATCACTGTATTGTTGTTGTTCATTTGTTGCAAAGCTGGCTTTCACAGGCAGCATGCAAAGCAAGGCGTAGGGTCAGGGTTCAAGGCCATGGTTTTGAAGCTCTCGGTTGCAGCTCTGGTACTCTTGATCTGCACCGTATCTTTGTTCTACTCTTCAACTGGAACTTCAAATGTTCCATCCAGTTATCGCTCTGAGGTTGGTGCAAATCCTCACTCAGACTTTTTTTTTTAATCTTGCGAATTTTCTATCAAATGTTTAGATTCGCTAGCGATTTTTCGTTCTCGATACGTAGTTTCATGTTTTTTCTTTTTATTTTGATTGAACAACAGATCTGTTTAGCAGAACTTTGGAACAATGCTGATTCTGGTGGTTGGAAGCCATCTTCGGCACCACGAATCCATTGGCCCCGTATCTATCTGTTCTTGTAGTTACAGACTGTTTCTTATGTCATGCAAGATTCTGGAACTCTCTGTTGCTTTAATTTGATGTTTTTGGCAGCTCCTCCTACTGAGAGCAACGGCTATATCTGCCGTTCGATGTAATGGTGGGCTAAATCAGCAGCATAGTGTAGTTTGTACCTTTCTCTACGATTGTAACCTGTATTATGTGTGCTGCTATTCTGTTTATGCTGATAGATTGTGTTTCCCTCGAATCATGAATGCTACGCTGGTGCTGGTTAGGGGTGGCAGTGGGGCGGGTAGGGGCGGGTTTTTACCCTACCCGACCCTGCCCTGCCGTCCTATTATTCATCTACTATGCGCCCCGTCACTACCTGCGGGTAGTAAATTGCAGTACCCGAACTCGCCCCTGCGGGTACCTGCCCCACCCTTACCTGTCCTTATAAAAATTAAATACCGTCCCACCCCGACCCGCCCCTGTAAAAATTAAATATACCTATTCATACATAAATTAAGACAAAAATTTAAAAGTCATAGATAAATTAAAATACAAACATAAAATTCATACAATGTCATTAGTTAAAATAACTTGAAATTAAAAAAAAAAGATATTGTTAGATCACTACAAATTTAACACCATAACAAAGAAATTACAATATTAGATATAAAATGATCTTCAACCCTTATTCTTGATCACTTTCAACATCTTCATCATCATTAAAAGTTTGCAAATCAAGATTTAAACCTGAAAATAAAAGAAGATAACAATTAACAAATTAATTGGTACTAATTACTATGTAAAAAATTAACATAAATGAAGATTAAACAATATATCACCTTTACTTCCTAAAGGTGCCCACAACCAACTTTGGCCACACATCAAAGCTTCAATTATGTCTTGTTTGAGCTTTGCACGATGAGGAGAAATCACACGACCACTTGTACTAAAAGCAGATTCAGAGGCAACAGTGGACACCGGAATAGCATATATATCCTTAGCTATTTTTGCAAGAACCTTAAATTTCATTTGATTGTTCTTCCACCATTTCAAAACATTAAAGTTAGGATCATTTGGAGGATGAATTTCCTCCTCAAGATAATGATCAAGCTCAACATTCACATATGAACTCCTTGTCATTTTTCTTCTTTTAAGATACACCATGTAATCATCACCCCCAAATGAACTTGCATTTCCACTTTCATTAAGTTCTTTTGTACCAACACCAACACCGACATGTGACATATCAGAACTCATTTTTTGAGTGTATTCATTAACCAACTCATTACACAACTGATGAATTCTATCAACTTGCTTGGAGCATTCTGTTGGATCTGGATACATTTTTTCAAATTGAAACTCAACCCCAACCATCTTGTACCTAGGGTCTAAAACAGCAGCAACACCCATAGTGCCATGAATTTCATCCCAATACTTTTCAAATTTCTTCTTCATGTTAGATGCCATATTAGCAATTAACGGATTAGTAGAAAAAATTTTTTATCCATCCAATGACACTTTTATTTTACAAACCAAAGTAAAATAAAGATTAGCAGTCGGAAATTTAGACCCAGAAAATAGTTGAGTAACATCATAAAACAATTTCAATCTGTCACATATTTCCTTCGCAAGTTCCCATTCCTCATTACTTGGCACAGTTTTATATCGGGGTTCCTTCTGCCTTAACCTAGGAAAGACAGCTTTATACAACAAAGCAGTTTCTAACATCAAATAAGTTGAGTTCCATCTAGTTGGGCAATCAAGAACTAATTTCCTAGTAAATGAGATCGCTGTTTTAGCACACCAACTCACAAAAGTTTCGGTCCTTTTCTGTGTTGCAGTCCAATACAATACACTACTACGAATCTTTTCTATACTTTCCTTAACAATACTTAAGCCATCCTTCACAATCAAATTCAATATATGAGCACAGCAACGCATATGTAATAATTTACCCCCCAACATCAAGAATGAAGAATCCAAACGCCCCAACAGTCCATCTATCATAGCATCATTAGTAGAACAGTTATCCAATGTAACAGTGGACAATTTTCTATCAATGTTCCATTCTAACAATATTTTCATCAACGTTTCAGTGAGAACTTCACTTGTATGGGAACAAGGAACATAACAAAAGCTGAAAAGATTAACAAACATGCATGCATTTTTAGAATAACCTAGCTCAACGTATGAAAATAACACAATGTATAAAAGTTTATAAAATATTTAAAGTACCTCAATATGCGCATATGCAACTTCCACGAAGTATCAATATAGTGAGCTGTGACAACCATGTATCCTTTTTCTTGGTTGGAAGTCCACATATCACTAGTTATTGCAACTCTACTATCATTTTCATCTAGTTGAAGGGTTAACTTCTGCTTCTCGTCCCTATACATCTGCAAGATGTCTTTTCTGATAGTGTTTCGACTAGGAATTTTAAAAGTTGGTTGCATTGAAGCAAAAGCTCGCCTCAATCCATGATGGTCCACACAAATCATAGGATACTCATGCAAAATAATCATTTCAGCAACACATTTTCTTGTAAATGAAGGATCAAACACAAAACCATCTTCATTCAATTTTTGCTTTTGTGATTGTTTAGACAATGATTCAACAATTGATGATTGCCTAGAGTTTGCCACCTTTATTCTCTTGCAATATCGATCCACATGGTTCCGCAATGACTTGGTACCATTCCTCGGATTTGCACTAAGCACAGTCTTGCAAAACTTGCATTTCGCCTTCCATTCTCCTTCAACTTTCAAACGATCAAAATACTCCCAGTAAGCACTCTTAACATGAGTCTTATTGTCACCTTCATTAGGAGTTGATCCTTCTGGAGTTGAGACATTATCCGTTGCTTGTGGAGTTTCTGAAGTTGGATTAGCATTACTTTGAACTTCAACTTCATTATCATTTGGAGCAACACTGTTGCTTTGTGTGTCTTCTCTAGCATTACTAGCCATGAAGTAATTTGAAAACACCTATATCAATAAAATTAAAATACATGAGGGTATAAAATTAACATAAATCATATCATAAATGCATAATTACAAAATTAGAATAAACTGATACAATTAGATTGGGCTAGCCCAATTAGAGAATTATACTATAAATAGGAGTATAATGTAACAATGTGAGATATGCATGGTATAATTGGAAACTCTACTTTCTCTCTTTGGTCCTAATTCTAGGGATTTCTCTTCTATTCTCTCTGATTATCTCTAATTATCTCCGGTTCTTGATACAAATTCGTATCAAATGGTGCTTTCATTGAACACCATGCCAAATTCCTATGATAACACAATCTGGGATCAGATTCAATCTAGCTTAGATCGCTTCAATTCAGATTATGAAAAACGATCCAAGATACTTGCAGAAATTCAAGCAACTTGCACCAAAATTTGTGCAACCTTGCACAATCATCAACAACTCCAGCAGCCTCCAATTTTCCAGATTCAAGCCAAATCAGAATCACATTTGCACTTGCTCCACACGAATTCAACAAATCCAGCGGCAGATATCTCATCACTTCCAATTCTGCAAGTTCAGACGCTAGAATCAGATTATACAGAACCAGGTTTAGCAACCAATTCAACCAAAATCCAGAAGCAGATATTTCAGAGGCAGAAAATTCGACAAATCTCAGATGGACAAGTCAAGAATGCAGCACAAAAAATGGTGGACTTAGCAATGACTTCTGCACACACAGAACAGAAAGCAACAACTTTCAATTTGGAATTTCAACCTCAACAACAACAAGACTCAACAGAAGGTGTGGATCAAGAGGATATTCAAATCTCAAACCCAGAAATTCAGCTCCATCATTCAGCTCCAGTTTTAATAGCAAATACAGAACAAGCTAAAATTCCAATCAATCCAGGAATTCAATCAACATTACAGGGTTGCGCAATTCGGGACAAGACAACACAAGCAATTCACCAAATAGAAGATTCAGAGTCATATTTGGAATTACCTAGCGCGATTGTGATTGACGGTGTCGAAGCTGATGTACGAGCAGTGGATGGAACCAATCTGGGCAACTGTGATGGGACTAGAAGTAGCGTCGTCGCGATGAAGAGGGTGCAGTTTGCGGATTCAGAACCGACAGAGGTGAGGGTATCGCGACCGCCACCAAAACCACCGCATCTGAATTCACACTTGGTGGTCTTGGGTGGCGCTGACAACACTTCAATGCGGAACAGCGGAGGCGGCGTCGAGGAAGAAACACCAGCCGATCTGACCCTAGGTAGCGGCGCCGTGGTCGGCGCTTTCGCGATGGGAGAGCGGAAACTCACGGCAGAGGAGGAGGGTGTGCTTCGCAATGGCATTGTCGTGCCGTGCGACGGAGAACCGCGAGCTCTTCGCAGAGGTGGGCTCCGCCGTTTTTCTTCGATAGTGGCTAAACCACCAGCACTCATGGCGGCTATCTTCCCTTGGGATCGTGGCGGAGGGCGAAACGAGGATGGCATGCAGGGGCGAGTGGCGGCTTCGGGAAGAGGCAGAGAGAACCCGAACAGCAAACAGCGGAGGGACGGGAGCTGGACGGCAGCGGCGGTGCCTCCATGCAAGCTCGCGACGACTGGTGGCTGCGGGTTGGATGCAGTGGCGGCGGCGGCGTGTACATCTCTGGGCAGTGCAGTGGCGCAGAGATACAACAACGCTCAGTGGGCGCCTTTCCTCTTCATCAATGAGAATGAGGAAAGGATGCTGAACCCTAGTCAGAATTTGGGCTTTTTCTGTGGGCCAAAATAGTCGAAATTTGGGCTTTTTCTGTGGGCCAAAAGTTGGGCCAATGTATAAACCAAATTATTTTATACAATTGGTGAGTCAAAAAATTTTTTAAGCAATGGGATCCTGGTGGTAAATTTTTTTTTAAGCAGTAGCATAGAAAATATTATTTTAGGATTGCTATAATTTTTTTTATTACTTGTAATTAGTATTTACAAATTTTGTTAGGATATATATTTTTCTGCAACCTTGAGGACAAGGTTATTTTGAAGGGTAGGGTAATGATACAATTAGTATTGGGTTAGCCCAATTAGACAATTATACTATAAATAGGAGTATGATGTAATAATGTAGGATATGCATGGTGTAATTGGAAACTCTACTTTCTCTGTTTGGCCCTGATTGTAGGGATCTCTCTTCTATTCTCTCTGATTATCTCTAATTCTCTCCGGTTCTTGATACAAATTCGTATCAAATGGTGCTTTCATTGAACACCATGCCAAATTCCTATGATAACACAATCTGGGATCAGATTCAATCTAGCTTAGATCGCTTCAATTCAGATTATGAAAAACGATCCAAGATACTTGCAGAAATTCAAGCAACTTGCACCAAAATTTGTGCAACCTTGCACAATCATCAACAACTCCAGCAGCATCCAATTTTCCAGATTCAAGCCAAATCAGAATCACATTTGCACTTGCTCCACAAGAATTCAACAAATCCAGCGGCAGATATCTCATCACTTCCAATTCTGCAAGTTCAGACGCTAGAATCAGATTATACAGAACCAGGTTCAGCAACCAATTCAACCAAAATCCTATGATGACACAATTTGGGATCAGATTCAATCTAGCTTAGATCACTTGAATTCAGATTATGAAAAACGATCCAAGATACTTGCAGAAATTCAAGCAACTTGCACCAAAATTTGTGCAACCTTGCACAATCATCAACAACTCCAGCAGCATCCAATTTTCCAGATTCAAGCCAAATCAGAATCACATTTGCACTTGCTCCACAAGAATTCAACAAATCCAGCGGCAGATATCTCATCACTTCCAATTCTGCAAGTTCAGACGCTAGAATCAGATTATACAGAACCAGGTTCAGCAACCAATTCAACCAAAATCCAGAAGCAGATATTTCAGAGGCAGAAAATTCGACAAATCTCAGATGGACAAGTCAAGAATGCAGCACAAAAAATGGTGGACTTAGCAATGACTTCTGCACACACAGAACAGAAAGCAACAACTTTCAATTTGGAATTTCAACCTCAACAACAACAAGACTCAACAGAAGGTGTGGATCAAGAGGATATTCAAATCTCAAACCCAGAAATTCAGCTCCATCATTCAGCTCCAGTTTTAATAGCAAATACAGAACAAGCTAAAATTTCAATCAACCCAGGAATTCAATCAACATTACAGGGTTGCGCAATTTGGGACAAGACAACACAAGCAATTCACCAAATAGAAGATTCAGAGTCATATTTGGAATTACCTATCGCGATTGTGATTGACGGTGTCGAAGCTGACGTACGAGCAGTGGATGGAACCAATCTGGGCAACTGTGATGGGACTAGAAGTAGCGTCGTCGCGATGAAGAGGGTGCAGTTCGCGGATTCAGAACCGACAGAGGTGAGGGTACCACAACCACCACCAAAACCACCGCATCTGAATTCACACGTGGTGGTCTTGGGTGGCACTGACAACACTTCAATGCGGAACAGCGGAGGCGGCGTCGAGGAAGAAGCACCAGCCGATCTGATCCTAGGTAGCGGCGCCGTGGTCGGCGCTTCTGCGATGGGAGAGCGGAAACTCACGGCAGAGGAGGAGGGTGTGCTTCGCAACGGAATTGTCGTGCCGTGCGACGGAGAACCGCAAGCTTTTCGCAGAGGTTGGCTCCGCCGTTCTTCTTCGATAGTGGCTAAACCACCAGCACTCATGGTGGCTATCTTCCCTTGGGATCATGGTGGAGGGCGAAACGAAGACGGCATGCAGCGGCGAGTGGCGGCTTCGGGAAGAGGCAGAGAGAACCCGAACAGCAAACAGCGGAGGGACGAGAGCTGGACGGCAGCGGCGGTGCCTCCATGCAAGCTCGCGACGACTGGTGGCTGCGGGTTGGATGCAGGGGCGGCGGCGGGTACATCTCTGGGCAGTGCAGTGGCGCAGAGATACAACAACGCTCAGTGGGCGCCTTTCCTCTTCATCAATGAGAATGAGGAAAGGATGCTGAACCTAGTCGAAATTTGGGCTTTTTCTGTGGGCCAAAAGTTGGGCCAATGTATAAACCAAATTATTTTATACAATTGGTGAGTCAAAAAATTTTTTAAGCAATGGGATCCTGGTGGTAAATTTTTTTTTAAGCAGTAGCATAGAAAATATTATTTTAGGATTGCTATAATTTTTTTTATTACTTGTAATTAGTATTTACAAATTTTGTTAGGATATATATTTTTCTGCAACCTTGAGGACAAGGTTATTTTGAAGGGTAGGGTAATGATACAATTAGTATTGGGTTAGCCCAATTAGACAATTATACTATAAATAGGAGTATGATGTAATAATGTAGGATATGCATGATGTAATTGGAAACTCTATTTTCTCTCTTTGGCCCTAATTCTAGGGATTTCTCTTCCATTCTCTCTGATTATCTCTAATTCTCTCTAGTTCTTGATACAAATTCGTATCAAATACAAATTCGTATCAATATAAGTCATTTATGATTTATTATATTTATTCAAAATAAATTTTTAGAAATTTTTATATTAAACGTGGTATTTACTTATTTATAATTAAAAATTTTAGTAATTGAAAAAAATATAAAAATTTTATATGATTTGATTTAAATATTTAAAATTTTTAAATTTAATACTTTAAGTTTTATAAATAAAAAATAATTAAATTGTGATTTTATCTTATTAAGTTTAAATTTTATAATTCTAGAAATTATTTTATTAAAAATAATTAAATAGATTCGGAGATAATTTCATTTTAAACCAATTAAGATTTTTAAGTAATTTTATTATAATGAAATATTTCACATAATTTTAGTAATTGAAAAATAAGAAAAAAATTGTACATTTTAATTTAAGTAATTCCTATTATAAATAAATTGTGACTTATTTTATTTTGAACTCAATGATATGTTAATAAAAAAAATTTTACGTGTTTCAAAAGTAATTTTTAATATAATATATTTGAATCCTAAAATTATTATTCTATCTCAAATATTTTATAAAATTATTATATTATTGGTGTATATTTTACCCTAACTCTAAAATTCTCAAATTAAAACTTAAACCTAACCTAATTTCACAAAACAAGCTCAAAGTGGGAAAAGGGGCAGAAAAGAAATAGGGGAGAATCTGAGCAAGGGAAGCTCGAAAGGGAGAAATCAGAGAACAAGAAGATGAGAGAGAAGGAGGGAGACGGCGCCAGCAGGTTGGGTGCTGCTGTCGCCATCGCTGTCGCATGGAATGGGAGAGAGGGGGGCCGAAGCTGTCACGTGAGAGAGGGGGAAGATGTTGTCCGCGCTGCTGTGTTTTCACCACTGTCAATCCATTGCCGCCGCTGCTAGGGCTTGTTGGGGAGAATGTCGCATTCTGTTCTGTCACCATTGAGGGAGTCGCCACCGCTATGCTCTGGCCGTTGCCGCTGCTATTCCACGTGAGAGGAAAAGAACCGATGAGACGCACGGGAGACAGAGAAGCAGAAACGCGACAAGGAGGGGAAGAATATGATCCGTCCTCGCGTCGTCCTGCTCCGCTGTCACCGCTGCCGTCGATTAGGGTCAAAACCGTTGCGGTTGCGTCCAATTCCCGTCGATTGAGCCACCGTGGGAATCGCCGCTTCAACTCAAATTCCTCCATTCTTGAATACGTAAGCTTTAATCCTTGCTCTGCTTCCATCTTTTTTCTTAGTCTTTTTCTGTTTTGAGTAAGGAAACATATGTCTCTGTTTAGTACTGCTATTTTGTTTTTCCTGTTTGCTGCTAGAACCATCATAGAGGATAGTGTTGATGCCATCAGAAAACTATTAAAGCTGTTGTTGATGAGTCTGATATTGCTACTTCAATTCTGGTGTGTTTTTTTCCTTGATTACAGTCCATTTGCACATTCTATTGTCACTGCCATGCTTGTTTTGATTTAATTCTAGTATATACCCTGTTTTGAATTTTTCAGGGATGTGTTCACTTTCCATTCTTATTCAATTTGAATTCTCTGTTCTACTGTAACTATCATTACCTTCGTGGGAAGTGCTGCTGCTGTTGTGAGTTCAGACTAAGTGAAATTGTTACGTTAAATGATACACTTGTGATATCGAGGTAGGGGATTTAATTTTAAGTGGTTTTAATTTAAGAATGCCTATAAAGCTTATCGAATAACTGTAAATAGGTTTAAATGTTGTGAGTAATTGATTGATTAAATGAATGTTGAATTGTGACTGTGAAAATATGATTGCGAATTGCTTAGGTTGTTCTTGATTGTTGTCATTCATGTTATTAACGTACATGAATAAAGAAACAAGTAGCTGCTTTACATCCGTAATAGGTTAAGGTCAAGGAGTGATTTAATGATAGAACTAGTCTATTTAATCATTTGTAACTCAGTATAAAAGAAACTGAAATAACAAGAGTTGGATGCCTACAAAATTTTAGATGAAGGTCGTCAAATTAGAGGATACATTAACTTGTTTGGTAGATATAATGAACTGAATTTATCTATTGAATTTTTTAGTTGAATTTTGTTACAAATACTCCACTATTACTCACGTACTCATTCTGGGGATTGACAAAGCTGAAAAAATAGTAATGCATATTTCGAATGCCATATTTCTACAAAATTGTTGAACTTTGTTATGTTTCCCTAAGTTGCTGAATACATTAACTTTATAGACTTTGCTGGAGAGGATGAAGTCAGTGTACTAAACAAAGAAAGCCTTCTTCCTGATCAAATCGTTCCAACTGTCGGGTTGAATATTGATCGTATTGAAGCTGCAAATAGGAAACTTGTGTTCTGGGACTTGGGAGGTCAGGTATGGGCATATGTTAGAAGGATGAATAGTTAATAAAAATTGAATTGAATTTTGCTTGTTCTGTATCTTGTTTTGGATCGATTAAAATGAATGATAGAACTTTTATTGTTGTTAAAATTTTTGTTGTTGTTGAATATTCATTCGATTAAAAAAAGAAAAAAGGAACTAAAAGAAAAAGAAGAAAGTTAGTGTATTTGTTGTTGGCCTGTTGCTGTTTTGATGAGACGATGATTTTATTATTTACATGAATATTGTTTTGGTGAATGGTGATAATTGAAATTAATTTTTGTATGTTTTATTAATCATGAACTAGTGAATTTTTATTATTGCATTGAGTTCAATTGTTGAATTTTGCTCTTATACTCTGGCTATGTCTTATCTGGATGATGATGAGTTTGAAGAACTTCTCCCAGGATCTCCTCCTCCTGCTGTTGATAATGAAGATAGTAATGTAGAAGCTTGTGAAACTCGTGAAGATTTTATGATTATGAAAAATAGAGTGAATATTAAATACTTGTTTAGACTTTAGTTAATTAGTTGCTCATTATAGTAGTTTGGTTGGTTTATTTGCTATTTAATTTATTTTAGTTGCGTATAAACTTGTATGTTGTGAATTTGTGTTTTAATTTGAGTTGTGAATTTGTGTTGAGTATGTGACTTTTGACTTGTTATGGTATATATTAGTTATAGTTCAATGGATAATTTGGTTTATTTGATATTTATTTCATTATTTGTAAAATTAATTTTTGCTATAAACAATTTCATAATTTTTATATTTTACGAGTTACGTTTACATTCCGTCTTACGATTCAACGAATTACGATTAAAGAAATTGTTATAAAATAAATATTGTACTTTTGTAATTAAAAGAATGAAAAATATTACAAAATCAAGTTATATTTTGTAACTAAATTTTGTGATAGGAAAAATTATATTGTTACGAAAAATATTTTAAAGGTCCAAAATTGTTACTACTTTTGTAACAAATTTTGGTTTTTGTATTAAAAAAATTTGTTACAAAATATTACTTTGAATTGTAACAGTTCCATTTTTTGTTACAAAAACTTTTTGTAATGGGACATACTGCAACGGCCCCTTTTTTGTTACAAATTCTTTTTGTTTCAAAGTTTCGGTTTTTTGTAAGAAATTTTTTTGTTACAAATATTGCTTTTTCTTGTAGTGGTAATAATACAAAAAAACAACATATTGTAGCGCCAACATTACCATCAGAAAAATTCGCCCTAACCAAATGATTTTTCGGTCAGGTAATCCGTCGCAAAATCCGTTAGTAATTACTATCGGATGAAAAAATCCGACCGTAACTATTTACCGGCAAGGTTTATACCGTTCGATTCCTTTAGATGGTAAATCTGAGGTAACTTAATTAACGTCGAATTTTATTCGTCTTTCCGACGATAAATTTGACGGTACTCAAGTTTTTCTTGTAGTGAAAATCAGAAGTAATAAATAGTTATATAATATAAAAAGACTAACCATATTTATACAATATGTATTTAAAAAATAATTAAAATATTATATTAATTAACTTATCATTTAATTTGTGAAATTAAGTGTCGAACTTATGCTTTGATGACATTACTTCTAACTCAAATTAAATTTTTCAGAACATAATGTCATCAAGCGTACGTTCTATTCTTATTCGTTTTAATGTAGATATTTTTTATTGACATTTATATTTTAAAATTAATAAAAATATTAATAATATGTATAAATAGTAAATCGAATTAACTCAAATCGATTTATTATGTATATGTTATATAAGTAATCAATCGAATTGGATATAATATATACATAAAATCAACTTAATTTAATTTATTATTAGTACATAATACACATAATAAATAAAATAAAGTTAATTCGATTTACATAAAAATATTTAAGATAAGACGTATAACCAATTCTACTTCAATACATTTACATAATTTTAAATTTTATTTATTTTATCAAGGTGAATTATCCGAATTTTTTTCTTGTCATTAATTAACAAAAAATTTTAATGTTATATATATTGTTACAGACCACCATCTCACATTATTTAATTACTGAAATACAAATATGTAAAATCATAATCACATAGGAATATCAAGAGAAATAAAATAAGAATGAAGGGGTGTGGATTTCTGGAAATTGGTCAGGGAAAAGTGGAGCTGTCTTCCATAAAACAATATTTTCTTTGTTTCTTTTTCTAATGATAGTTGGTGGTATCCATAAAAACACACCATTATATATCATGTTATTATTTGTTCTTTATTTCTAGCTATTCTCGTATACATTTAATTTAATTTCTATTTTTCTGTGTGCATTACTTTCCTTTGACCTTATTGTTGTCATGACTTGTATATATATATAAGTATATGTGTGATGATCAAGTAAATGTTTTTGGCAGTTACTCCCACGAAAATGTCAAAATTATCTTCTCATGATGATTTTTGTTTAAAAAATATAATTTATTTATTTTATAACATTTTAAATAAAATTAAGTCATACAATTTATTATTTAATAGTTAAAATAATATATCTTCACATAATAATAATTATTAAATTTTTATTGGAGTAGCCACCAATATTTTTTAGATGAGTAATGTACATGCATGTTTATTTCATTTTATAATAAAATTTTATTTTTATTTTTATTTAAAGAAATTAAAATAATAAAAAAACTAATTCTATGTATTTTAATTATAAAAAATTTAAAATGATATCATAAATTATTTTTAAAAATTTAAATTATTAAATAAAATGGAATAAAAATTAAAAATGCACCAATAATTTATACAATACAATAAGTTTATAAACAACATTAGGTATATAGTGGAGCCCACTGCATCACGTGTGCATGAATGATTCACGTGCATGACGCCTTTTGTTTTTGGGTGCTGAAATAAATGTGGATATTATATATTATATATTTGTGCTTAATAGTAAAATAATTAAGATTCTCTTGGTATTTATAATTTCTTTTAATTATAATAATTAAGTTTTTATATTTGTAAAAACTTTTAATTGAAATTTTAGATTAATTTTAAATTTGTAACTAAATCTTAATAGTACAAGTTGTAAAAACATAGATTAACAAAACTCTTTATTTTATTGTATAAAGCAAACATATGTATGTACTCAATATATATCAAATAAATAAATACTGAATACACATATATTGAATACATATTTAGCTATAACTTTTGACAATGAATAATTTTTTTAATAAAAAAATTTATATAATATAATTTACTTAGTTATTATTAAAAGTAATAATGTAATTATATATTATATTGATTTATGAAGGAACAAATTTAATTGGTAAGAAGAGTGTTAGATAAATAATGATTTTTTTGAACAACATGAACAACCACCAATCAAATAAGAACACACTACACCTCTAAATTATCCATCTAAATTTTAATATTAAAATAATCATCTGTACACCTAATAAAATAAACATTTGATATATCTATTATTCATATTATTTATTATTTTCATTGTTTACCTATACTTTTTCAATTGATAAATATAATTTCTATATTATTTTAGCTACCATCTATGTTTAATATTTTTGGTAAATAATTTCTTAAACCAAGATGTGGTAACACTATATGGTGATGCATGCAGTTCAAGAGGGTTAAAATCGTCATTGCAGTTAGTTCAACATTGCTAGGTGTCTCCTTAGAATTTACAACTTGCTATAAACCTGTGGCAACTTGATGATGAAGACCCACATTTGGTGGAACCTTGAGAAACACACTTATCCATGGTTTTTCTTTCTTCATTTGCCTTTGTATACTTAAACCCTAATTAACTTTAGTTTCTTTCATGCATGATTGATTAGTAGTAGCAGTGATAACGAAACACCCTACTCTTCCTTCTCTTTTAATTTGATCTTATTATTTTGTGGTAACCCTCAAGTCAAGTTTTTTCTTCTCAAAGTGAATCATAAAAATTCAACCCAAAATTGAACAAAGAGTTTTGTCTCTCCATGCAAGTAAGCTCTATCTCTTTAATTATTTACTTCTTAGGGTTTTTGTCTAAGCTTTTTCTTTGAAGAAGAAATCAAAGTTAATTTCTTTAATTTAAATTTTTTCCTAAGGGTATTGATGACTCTTTTTGAGAGGTGGATATATTTAATTAGAAAATTGGAGAGTTAGATGTGTAATTGAACTTTGTCTAATTTTTTCTTCAATGATAAATCTATGTTTTGCTTAGCTATAATTTTTCTCTAAGAAAGTTCATTATGATGTGCAAATTTGTATGCTATAGAAGGAAAAGGAATCAATCACCACCAATAAGGAGGGGACTAATAAGAAGGAGATAGAAATAATGGAAGGTTGCAATGGAAAGGAGGAAACCCTACCACCTGGGTTTCGATTTCATCCAACCGACGAAGAACTCATTACTTGCTATCTCATAAACAAGATCTCGGATTCAAACTTTTCAGGCAGGGCAATAACTGATGTTGATCTCAATAAATGTGAGCCATGGGAGCTTCCAGGTGCATATAGTTTGCAACTATTATTATTAGTTCAATTTCTTTGATTTTTTTATATGCATATTCATTTATATTTGAGAAATAAATATCCATCGAATTCAAGATATTTAATTTTCTTAATTTATTTCTTCAATTATTCTCTTAATAGATAGTGCTTATTTTTATATCCATGTTATCATTATTTTTAGATTACTCAACACTATCTAAGGTTTTTATGAGAAATTAATTAATTGATGCACCAAATTTTAATCCCATTCTACTAACTAACGTATATTTTAGTCCATTAAGAAGAGATTTGGATAAGATTTAATTTAAGTGAATGATATACATTTGTTAAATACCTTCTATTACTTTTCTAATTAAACAAAAGGACCACAACAGATTCTCATTGAATCTAATATATTATGTTCCTTGGATGTTTATTTTTTTTTCATAGTTATTTAACAAAAATTTCCATGAATTAGGGAAGGCGAAGATGGGAGAAAAAGAATGGTACTTCTTCAGCCTGAGGGACCGGAAGTACCCAACTGGGGTGCGAACGAACCGAGCCACGAACACCGGGTATTGGAAGACCACCGGAAAAGACAAAGAGATCCTTAATAGTGTTACATCGGAGCTAATTGGGATGAAGAAAACTTTGGTTTTCTACAAAGGAAGAGCCCCCAGGGGAGAGAAGAGTAATTGGGTCATGCATGAATATCGCATTCATTCTAAATCCACCTTTCGAACAACCAAGGTATATATAAATATAATGAAAAAATATTAGTTACTTAATATTTCTGTAAATGATTTTTCTTTCAAACATGTAGTAAAATGCAAATACAAATAACGTATCTTTTATGACAAAACCCTACCCATCTTCTTCTTCCACTAAACTCCAAGAAGTGTCCGCATATCATATCATATATTGCAAATTCAAAAAACCAAACAATTATTAGTCAAGAACCATAACTTAAGGGTTAATTAATCCTTAAGAAAAGATGGCGAGTGGTTTTATATTTACTTAAACATGCTATTTATGTTAAAGTTTTTTGGGGCTTAAAATTTGGAAGAATCAAAGGGGAAGCTACCTTGGTTTATTTCTCTTTTTCTTTTTTTTTTTACTCTTTGTCTCTTTCAAATATGTAGCACTATTTGGCTACCTTTTATTTCTTTTAAAATTTGTCCATGTCAGTTTCATTTTTCTTTAACCCCAATCGAACATAGAATCATTATTAGGTGCTATGATAAAATGTTTTATTCTCTTCAGCAATTTATATCACATAAACAAATAATTTTATTATAAACATTCATTAATGGCTTATCATTCAATTAATACATCAATACACGAGTTTTAATTTACACTAAGAATATCTACTAATTTTTCTCAAACATATTCCTAATATTAAGAGTTTACTCTATTTCGGTATACAAACAAGAATTTAATCAACAAGAACCAAATTGTAAATTATTTGCTTTAAATTTAATGCTACAGAGTTAATAATCTAAAATTATTTTATTTAACTTAACATCTATAATTTTATGCATCTATAATTTTATACATATAATATTTGTAATTACACATTTATTACATCTAATATTTTCTAATTATTCTAACGATAATTAATGAATACAAAATAAATTACTTTTGACTAATTTAAAATAAGTTTTTATTATCTCTTAAATATTTAAATTTTAATCACCTTTATGCCATGTTAATGGATCAATTTCCTCAAAGACTTTACTTAGACTATTTATTGAAGGAAGAAAAATGTTTTCTAACAATCATCATAAGCGTCTTTAATAGTCAATATTAACAATTCTGGATGAACATTAACAACCTTTGATTATTATAGGTGACCAATTTAATGGAGATATAGATTAACTGTCATTAATATTCAACATAACAAACCCTAACACCCTTTTGTGATATATACAGCAGGATGAATGGGTGGTTTGCCGTGTGTTCCAGAAGAGTGCCGGGGCAAAGAAGTACCCTTCTTCCAACCATGCAAGTAGGGCAATGAACCCTTTCAACCTTGAAATAGGTCACCACAATATTGTGCCGCCGCCGCCAATGATGCAACTCGGAGACCCTGCCGCCGCTCATTTCCTCTATGGAAGGAACTATATGAATACTGCAGAGTTAGCAGAAGTAGCTAGGGTTTTGCGTGTTGGTACTGGATCAACCAGTACCAACCTGCCCGGGATGCAGCCTCAGATAAATTATCCAGTGGCTGCGTCTCCAGGAATTGGATTCACAATTTCAGGACTCAATTTAAATCTAGGAGGCGGAGGAGGCGAAACAGTAGTGGCCACAACACAACCAGTTTTGCGGCCCATGCAGCCGACTCCTCCGTCCCAAACATTGGGTATGGTTCCTCATCATCAAGTTCATCATGATGTGAGTTCCAACATGATTTCAACAAATTCCCTTGGTGCTGAGAATGTGGGTTACGTCAATGAAATAAGCAACACAAATGGTGGTCATGGAAATAGGTTTATGGGCATGGATCATTGCATGGATCTTGATAATTACTGGCCTTCCTACTAAATAAAGGAGAGAGACCCTACTTCATTTTGTTTAATTAATTATTATACATAATTTAGTGTTATAAGCTAAGTTGGATAATTAAGCTACGTAAAACTTTTTTCCTTTTTTCTTTTTTTTTTAATTATCGTGTTTCTAAGTTTAATGCAGGTAAAGAGACCTTGCAGTATCAAAGTGAATCTTGTTCTTATTTGCAGTTAAGAAACTTCTTTAATGTTATTGCTTTTATCTAGCTAGTCAATAATGCTACGTAGCAAAAAATTCAACAACAAAAAATAAAAATAACTTTGTTAAGTAACCAATTAAAGGTGGCAATTAGTAAAAAAAAGCATTAAAAAAATAAAAAAATAAAATTGGACCTTTTTTAATTTTTTTTTGTATGGAACATGAATTCAAATTATCATCAAAAACATTTAAAATTAACCGCAAAAAATATCTAAAATCTTTAAAAAATCTAAAACTGAATGAAAAAAACATTTAAAATTATTATAAAATAAATATAAAAACTTAATAAAAAAAGATTTGAAACGTCATAAAAAGAAATATTCAAAAAATATTTAAAACTAAAAAAAGAAACGTCCAAAACTATTAAAAATAATCCAAAATTAAAAAAAAAACATCCAAAATATAAAAAAAAGTAACATCTAAAATATATAAAAAATATATCTAAAATCTAAGAAAAAAACTTCAAAAATTAATTAAAAGAATCATCTAAAACCTATCAAAAAAGAAAAAAAAGACGACTATGTAGTAAATATTATTGGAGTGCATTTTTTGAAATTTAAAAGTTTTTAAAATTAAAAAAGTTGGCTCAAGTTAACTGCCACCCTAATTAATTCTCTATACTTTTTCTAAAAATATATATTCAATAATACTCTCACTTATAAGAAAATGTAAATTATATTTTTTAATTTAATTAACACAATTAATTTTTTTATAATTATTTTTTATTTAATTACATCAAAAATCAATCCAAATTTTATACGAATCAAATTCTCAAAATTTCTTTCACATTATTACATCTAATAATTATACACTTTTTTTTTAAATAAAAATCTCAAATCCTTATATATGTTATTAATTCTAAAAAATATTTTTAAATTACCAGTACATTTTATAAAAAGACTAAACATCTCAAATTTGATTAATAAAATCAGAAATATTTTTAATCGTAAATAAAAATCATCACCATCGATTGGTATTACGCTAGAGTTTACGCCGTGTTTCACGGGTTTATTAATATTTTTATTAGAATATTTATTTTTATTTTTATTTTGATTTATGATT
>NC_029781.3:92132047-92132920 GCF_000817695.3 Arachis duranensis
TATCAGTTATATATAGAAATGAAAAAATTGCATTTGTGTCTACATAATAGTATTATTATTATGATGATTGGTAATAAAAGGAGGAGAATGAAAAGAGTTGTACTCATAATTTGATAAACAGATGAAATAGAAATAAGTGTGTAATAATTTTGATTATTTATTTGCTGGTGTCTACATATTACATTAAATGCAATTCTCAAGTGAGTTTTAAATGTGTATATATAGATAGCTTTTGTAATTGCATTTTAAAGTTTAGCCTAACTACTATTTAGAGCAGGGCCTATAAGTATGCGTATGATATTCACAACAATTAATTAGGGAGAAATAATCTATTTTAAAAATGTCTCAACTGATGTGCCAACATATATACTCTTACCAATAATTATGATCTTGATAATTAAACATATGCTTTTAGAATTTAATTTGGGGTTAAATAATTTGTCTGACAAATAAGCCAGGTTTAATTATATACAGTCTTTATATATAATTTTACTAATTTTTTAGTTATGTCTTTAAATATAATTTAAAGAATCTATAATTTAGTTCCTGTATTAGATAAAAAAAACCTTTTAATTTGATTTATTTTAATTATATTTTGTTAAGAAATATTTTTTTTTCAAAATATTTATTTTTGTATTTGATGTAGGATAAATTATAAACTATTTAAAAGCAAAAAATATAAAAACATTATATTTTTTCTGAAAAATAACAATTAATGAGTTTTTAATTATGAAATTTTATCTAATTAATATACAAATTTAATTACAAAATTTAAAATTGTAAAGATCTAATAAAAAAATTTGATGAAACTATAAAAACTAATAAAATAATTAAATTATATAAATATCAATTATGTTAGGTTACATTAAAATT
>NC_029781.3:92133115-92143784 GCF_000817695.3 Arachis duranensis
TATATATAATAAATATGTATCAATGTATCATCAATTAAACTTATTTCGAAAGAATCACAGTCTTAGCTTGCTTGGCCGTATAACGTAAATAACATTGTTAACTATTACTTTGAAAAAAATTAAATATTAACATTTATTTAAACGAACAAATAAGTTAATACTAATACTTTGAAAGTCCAATAAAAATGCCAAATGAAACAACATATTTATGCGCTCAGTAGGAATAGATGTCTATCCTAATGTTAACTAACTCTTTAATTTAACAAGATATGAAGATACCCCCATTAGTAATTCTTTAATTTTATAATTTATAAAGACTAATATTAGAAAATACCTTTATACTATTTTGAAGAAAATACCAAATTGTGTAAAATATCTAAATACATTGTATATGATAACTACTTACTAAGGTTAGAAGTGAGTTGAGATAAAACAAACTCAAATTCGACTTAAGAAAATTGAGTTTGACTTACAATTCATCTCATTAATAATCGAGACTATTTTTTAAACTCAAGTTTGGCTCATTGAAAACTCATGAGTTAGCTTAAATAATAAGAACATAATTTATAATTCTATATATTTATATATATAACATTAAAAATATAGATTAAATGCATATATATATAATCGAGTCAGCTCACAAACTAATGAGTTGAACTACTTATCCAAATTCAAGTTCGACTCATTTAATTTATAAGCTCAATTCTAAGCTTAAGCTCGTCTCATCAGTTCACGAGTTCAACTTATTCAGCTATTAACAAATCGAACTTGAGCTAACTCATGAGCTAACTTGACTCACTTCCAGTCCTGTTACCTACTATGATTTGTTATTTTAGTTGCATCATCCTTTTCCCCGTACAATTTCCTTTAAACTTTAGAGAAGTATTATCAAGAGTGTTAAGCAATCCTCTTTTGGTATTAAAAGATTGAAAATTTTATTAATACTTAAAAAAGCTTTATTTTTTGAGGTATCTTTACTTAGGATATCAAAAATTAATCCATCACTGATCGAAATTATATTTAAGAATTTATTATTGATCAATGGATTTTTAAATGAAGACAAATGAACTAATCACTTAACTAACCAAAGTCCATTAAAAAAAATTATATTAGTAAAGGAAAATATAACGATATATTACTCCTGTCATTTCTCTAAATTTTAACTCGATACCAAACAGTAAACAAACCGTGAAAGAGTTCTTCACCACACTTAGAGAAAGGCCCAGAAATCAATTGGCTGTATATTCTAAGTTTTTATAGGCTCTCTTAATGGTTCAGCCCAACAAAGTTTTGCATATGGCCCATTTTGTCTACGCCCTTATCCTTTTGGGTCCTTCTTAATGAGCACATCTTCCACAGTGAACTCATTTAATGTCTGTGAATACGAACAAAAACATATATAGAATCAAACTCTTGATTGTACCTGATGTAGTTGCATATATTGTAGCATATGTTGTTGTTGTTGTTGTTGTGGGTGGGGTTGTTACCCGGCCCATTCTCCTGCACAAAAAAAAATGTCTCTGATTGTTTTTACTTTTTAGAATAGACACTAATTGACTAATTGTGTGTCAAAAACATACAAAATTTTCCCTAACGGCCTAATCTATATAGGAAAAGAAATTGAAATCTCCAAAAGCATAGAAAAAATGTATAACCACCATTATACGATATCAGGAGATCATAATCTAAAATTATTTTATTTAATTTAACATTATAATTTTATGTATATAACTTTTATAATTATATATTTAATATTATTTAATTATTTTAACACTATTAAAAAATACAAAATAAGATAAGTAATAATGAATGCAAAAATAAGCTAACTTTAGATTGTTCTAAGCTATTTTTTGTTATTTCCCAAACTTTTTTATATATAATATTTTAATGATAATTGTTCACTCCTGTATTATTAGTTTTACATGATAAATCTAACTGTACACTAGTTTAAGTTAACGAAAGAAATAAATTTCATTCATATTTTATTTAAATAGCATCATTTGTAAAGTATAAACTATAATAAATAATTACGTAATTCTAAATACATTTAGTACTTGATAAGAAAATTATGTTTACCCTGTTCGAGGATATTTTTTACATATGACGTTTACTGCTGATTTGTAAATTGGCACATACCTCTTTTCTTTGAATATATTTTGAAATTCGTATTTTACCTTTTCCATTTTAAGATTATAATAAATTCGTGAGCTGCGAAGTATAGCAATAATATCTTATATTCTTATGTACATACTCATGAATGTATATTTTCAGAAAGCCAAAACCGAAAAAATCTTCCATTTTCCCAAAGAAAACAGACAACTAGCAAGAAGATTTCTAACAAAATTCCAAATCGTCACGCATAATTTCACTAGATAATTGGATCAAGAAATTTATTCTAATCGTGACAAATGAGAAAGGACAGCACATTAGATAATTTGGCTTATGGATTTTTCCTATAGTGGTAAATGGTTCCTGCCCCAAGAGAGAAAAGGGTTAAAACATTGTCCAAGAAAATTGTAATCATGGCCAACAGTGTGTTTTGTAAACACAAACAAATGATAGCAGCCAATATTCCAATAAGCATTCATTATCTAAAGCAATCTCGATTACTCGACTCCTATGTACCGCAAGCTATTCCGAACCAGATTAAATTATTTGATGACTACTAAAACATGATTTTACCTTCTAATGAACGAATATACAAACTAGTGTTTCATAGCGTGCGACCCAATAAGAAACCTTAATGGGGGGTTTAGAGGCTAGAGCTTAAAACTTAGTAGTTTCTAAGCATATCATTAATCAAATATAAGCAGATATTCAAGTGCATACATGAAAGGTTTTCTTTTCCATTACAGAATAATTTGTGAAAAGGAAAACATGAAGTGATAGTGAAGAATAACCCATGAATTAGTTTCTTTCAACTTCTAGTTCTAAAAGCAACCTCAATAAACATACATGATTGTGAAATATATGAAGATTTTTCTCCGAACAAAATGGGGGAAGGGGTGAAATAACAAATATAACACAGCCATAATACATGAATGCCTAAGCACATCGTATGCCCAACTCTAACCTTCTGAAGATCCCTCAATGAGAAACAAAAAGCTAAAATATTCAAAGCCCACATAAAATGGAACAGGTAAAATATCTGGCCCCCAAGATAAGTCCATGTGAACAGGTAAAAACAATCTGCAAGAAAAGAAACTCTTTTTATGCATTATATTTAGCTATGGCTAGCAAAACAAGAAATAAAAAAGACAGAGAAGTGCAACTCCATAATATACAGTATATCTGTTACCCTTGTTAGCCAATTAAGATGGTGCTTTGCAGTAGCAAAGTCATAGTTTCCTACTTACAATTATGACAGTCTGTAAGAAACATGTTTCAATTAACATCCACATGACTCCATTTCCCTGAATAGCATAAGATGATGATAAATCAAACTTATTCACCTAGTCTATCAAATATAGCACAACACCAACTACAAACTAGAGACAATCTAGGATGACCATGGAATTAATTAATTCTATTTCAGAGATGCAAAGCAAATCATACCAGAACCAGAGACACACAATAAATAACTTAGGAAATCGATGAAATATCAATGCTTGCTTTTTATCATGCAAAGACACAATATAATCTTCAAAATATAATAGAAAAAAAATACCTAAATCTGTCCCAAAAAAAAGTAGGAACGAACATTGTGTTATCTACTTGTCGGGCTGATCTGGATGCCCTCGTTTAGCTTTACGTCGAGCACTCTGAGTGTTTCCACTTCGAGCAGGCTTTTTGGCTTTTTTGCTGAAGCAGAGAAACGAATTAGTAACCACAACTTCCAATTCTTGTCATTTTTCTTAGTGTAAAACTTCTTTACATGTTCAACCACTCAGAATTAATAAACTTCAAACAAAGACAAATACAAATCCAAATATCAAGAGAACACACATATCAAGCGATTAACAAAAATTAAATCAGTATATGATCTTCAGGACATTCAAAACTGACCAGAAAGTGGCAGATAAAACTCTAGCCAGTAAAATAACAGGCAAGGCCAAAAGAGCAGAGGCCTGCAAGTTAACAGAGTTTTTGTCAAACCACAAAATCAAATAAGTCACTGTCATCGAAATTGGTCAGGACACAATCAGTTGATGCATACCGCAAACCATTCCAATTCTTTAGTAGCAAGAGGCTTAGTAAGCTCGTGCTTTTTCAGTGTCTCCTGGACAGTTGCTTGGACCTTGACAGCAGAAGAAAATAACACTCAGAAAAGCAATATACATGTTATCAAACTTATACAATGACTACTTTCAGTATTTCATTATTCTGCAATTTGCCCAAAAAAGGTGAATAGATCTCATTAATTGTGTAGCAATCAAAGCAATGTTGCTCTAGGCACGAAGACTAATATGGACAGTAGAGACTCAGGGAACTAAACTCCAAATTTTTACATATAGCATTGCAACAAACAAATAGGAGCTTGAGACAGTTTTCATCAAATCTGCTTACACTAACATTAATACGATGTCATGTTATGGTCTCTGAACTCAGAAAAGGTTATTATAGTGTAGTATTCAAGAAGGGGCATATTGTGACAGATGGTCACACCACAACCAGAATGAATAACCTAAATCTGCTGATGATGCAACTTGGCTTTCATTGTTATTATTTTTTAACAGGATGGCCTAAGCCTGATTGTAGAAGTGAGCAGCTATAACTACATGTATTGCTCTTTACACATGTGAAAAACAACAGAATCATCTATAACAGCAATACTCAACAGTTAAAATAAACAAATGTCATCAGATGCGAAAAGGCATGAAACCTGGCTATGATATGTAGTGGCAGAGTCCATGAACCTGCCATAAGCATGAACAACATGTTTTGTATAGGGCTTCAAAACCTCTTGTGCTTTATCAACATGAGGCTTCGCAGCAACAGCAACCTGATCAATGTATGGCTTGCTCAGCCTTTTAGCTTCCTGTCAACCAGTAAAGAGTATTTTCAGAAACAATACAACAGAGCAAACAAAACCAAAAATTAAGACCTACCTGATAATAAGGATCTACAAATTCTTTCGCCTTGCTTGCATGAGGAGCAATTGCATTCTTTGATGCCTCATAAATTTCAGTAGTTTTTGTAGTAAATAATTGCACATGAGGTTCGGCATTCGTTTTCACCACAGACCAGTGTTCCTTAACAGCCGGGATCCATTTCTTCATGTGAAAACCAAGACAAGTGAGAAATAATATAATTAAATTTGCTTGATTATTTACCAAAGTAACAACAAAAAACAAGGAAAGGCAATGGATCTCAAACTACCAGAGGAACAAAAACAAACAGATCAATATATTCATCTTTAGCCATAGGGCACAGCAGTTGAAGTTATACACCACTTAAAAGTGCTGCTGCACTTAATCCATACAATGACAAGTATCTCCAGGCAGTGCAGACTACTTACAGTTGTGATTGTTTCCACATGAGGTTCAGCCCATTTCCCGGCTTGTTCCTTTTTCTCTTTAGCCTAGAATGAACAGGGAAGATGTCAAAATGAAGCCAGTAGGATCTCTGTTTCTAGTGGCCAAAAAATTAAAAAGAAAAAAGCCAGTTGGGTAAACTAAATTATCATAAGAGGTACCAGACAAGAAAGTGTGATAAAACTAGAAAACAAAGTAGTACCTTTTGAGTAATCACCTCCCAAGTAGGTTTCCCATGTTTATCCCAATGAGTTTGAACCAATGACTAACAGAAAAACAAAATTCTCATTACTTCTAAAGAAGGCTGTATTATTTAAATCATAAAGCACACAATATGAACTCACCCTAGTTTGGACATAGTGTGCAGCAAGCCAAGGTGGAAGCCAAGCACTATGGACCTGATTCATCAGCATCAGTATGCATAAATAAACACATAACCAATATTATCTAAATTTCATAGCATATTGAAATACTTTATCAACTCTCATAGCACTACAGTTGTAGGCAGTTGATGCTTACATAACCATGTAAAATCTCATTCAACTAAGTACAATGTTTCAAACCAGTTTTTTTATTTAACTATTTTAAAATTTAGACCTGGAAATTCCTTATACTAGTGTCATGAAAATAGAGGGAAAAAGCCAAGAAAGAAAAAAAAAAGAAACAAGAACTGTGGTAGAAGAATTTCCACTTAATTGGATAGAAATCCTCTACCAATTATTCCTTTTTCACAAGTCATAAATCTCAATCTCCCAAAACAACTCTTGGTCTAGGCCCAAGTATATGATTTTCATTATCTGGTCATATTACAATCAATCAGTATATTTCGAGGTGTTATTATACTCCCTTTCAAACACTTCAAAAACGATCAAAACACTTACAGCTCTTGGATAGTGGATACCAAGCCATTTTTTATCACACAAAATAAGCGTAAAAGCAGACTAAACAGAGAATTCGATCAGTAAATATTTATTTCCAGCATTTGTCCTCCTGACGTCGACATTTCAAAAGACAGCCCTGACATTTTACCTAAACTAGATGAACTTATTCAGACTTCCACTTCTACAAGGTTTTCTTCATTTAATTTAACAAAAAACAAAAATTGCACAATGAATTAAAACAACCTCAATATCAGATCAACAGAACAACTGATAATTGGCAACTTGGCATGGATTAATTTGGAGGTTTTAACTAACAGGCACAGTTTATACACATGTAAGAAATATAACATGGTTTGAACACAAGGAAGAAAGACGGCAGAGATTGTTGTCAACCGAGGTTTTACCTCTGTTAGTTCTCTTGCTTTTGAAGTTGCCTCAAACTTTGCCTTCATCATCTCTTCCTAAACAATAATATTCGAGGGAAAAACAAGACTTCATCAAAGTCAAAATCATCAACAATCTTCAACAACATAACAAGACCAACTATGTATTCATATACCTCAGCAACTTTAAGAGCGCGTTCGGTTTTACGAATTTTGGTCTTCTGTTCCTCAGTTGTCTTTTGAAACTGCGGCACAACCCAGGTCACCATATATCATCATAAAAAATTGTTATTATTATTAAATTAAACTGACATGAGTACAGGACACAACTGCTGGAAATACAGAGCAAATCATCATGACACATATGTGCAAGTGGTTGGATTCCAGAGCTTTAATAATTATTTCTTACAATAGTTGTCAAATATCCGATATATTAGTGACATAGCATTATTACGTAGCGGAAATTTAGCAAAACATGAAAAGTTGCAATGCACTATTGATACCTTGACCTCCTCTCAAGGTTGTCAAATATCCACTATATCGTCGCCATAGCGCTATTGCATAATGGAAATTTAACATTGCATGATGATTGATAACCTTTAGTCTTCCATTTAATTTAATACTAGGAATGTAGAATCATTCAAAGCCAACTGACAATGCAGAAGATGAAGATTAATTTGTAAATGACATGGAGCACAAATCTACTCGCCCCCATCCCAATGATGGAAGAATTGGATGCTAGGCCACCCTTACACATTGGATATTAAAGGGGGAACGATCTATTCCTCAAAAAGATTAACTTGTTTCCTACAAACCCAATGTAGTGAAATGCAGAGTAATGAATGAGGAAAAGTACTTCGAAAAGAGTAAATTATAATGTTTGGTTGGGATGTAAAAGCAAAGTATATACCATCTGGCCAAATGTAGAACTTACATTTGCTAATTTTGAGTCCAACTGACGAATTGTTTTCTCAGCCTCGGCTATCTTGGTTTCCCATGTCAGCTTCTCCTTGTTTTTTGTCTCCAATTCACTTTTAAGTTTGTCCACCTGAATTGAGAATTTCAGAGTAAGCTCAAGAACTATAATCATATACGTGACAAATTCTCCAGCTCATTCATGCATAACCTGATTTTGCAGTTCACCAGCACGGGCATGAGCCTTCCCAACCTGCTCCTCAACGTCCAATGAACCTTTTTTCTGAGAAGAAATATTAATTTGGAGTTAGTTTTAATATAAAAATAAGTCAAAATGCTCCATGAATTATATTAAATTATTAAGTATGAAATATAACTAACAATTTTTCACCTATTAATTAAAAATGAAAACTAAGGAACACGAGCAAATTATTACCACAAAAATCTATAGTCCTAAACACCTCACCTGGAGAGAAGCAACCTCATTCTGCAGGGACTCAATGGTGCTCAGTCTTTCTTGGATAACTTTTTCCTTTTCTGCAATTATCTCATCCTTCTTCTTCAATTCATGGGATTTTTCACTGATTTTCGATTCTTCAAAACAAAAATTAGGCACCACATGTATTGGCCATCAAAAAAGTATTAAGAAAAATAAATATATATAACCAAATCTGCTTTTAAAATTATCTCTTCATAAAAACTACGGAAAATGGCAACTTGCTCGGACATCAAGCATCAACAAAATCCATAAATCGCTTCTCAAAACACAAAAAATTTTATTTCCTTTCAGTAATTCTAACTAAATTATTAAGAAATGATAACTAAACAAAAATCAGAACGCGACAAACACAACGCCTCACTCACATCACTGTCCTAATAATATAGAAATAAAAAACTGATCACAAGCTCTGAGTAACCGAACGGCGTAACTACCAAATACCAAGCTTAAAATCAACGAAACCGAAAGGAAATCAACTAATTAATTAATCCATTTCAGTAATTGTTTAATTAATTAATCAACTAATTAATCATCAAATCAGAATCATAACAAAAATAGTAAGTAAATAGAGAGAAGAGAAGAGAAGAACAAACCTAGGTGTTGGATCTTGGAGTTCAGTTGATCCAGTTGAGCAGCAGCAGCGGCAGCGGCAGCGGCAGCGGCGGCACCTCCATCGACGGAAACATCGTCGGCGGAGGCGGCATCGGCGTTAACGATAGAGGAAATTAGGGTTACAGAGAAAGCGAGGAAGAAGAAGAGAAAGAAGAAGTTCTTAAGAGGCGCCATGAAGAACACGATGATTTGCTTTGCCGCCAACAAAACAACAAAGCGTAATTATTCACAGCGCCACAACTGAAAAACAAAATAAAAGAAAACAAAATAAAAAATAGAAACCAGAGAAGAACAATGAATAATATACTTGTAAGTGTGTTTCTGTTTCTCTGGTTTGTGATGAAGAAGATTGATAGATATTTAAGTAACGGTGCGGCTCAGTTATTAATCATCCTTCTTTCTTTCTAAGCTAGGCGAAGCACCCAATGAAACTCAATTTAATTTTTACCTTTTTTATTTTTTAATAAATTGATATGCTACTCCTATTTACAGTACTACTACTAAGTATCAATAATAATAATAATAATAAATTTATATAACCTGTAAAAAATCTCTAAAATAAGTTCCTTTTTACATATATATAAATTTCTTTCTTGGTATCTAATTTTTTTAAATATTCTCAACAATATTTTTATCATTTCTAATACTTGGAAGATCAAAGTATTTGTTTATCATATTAATAAAATTATTTATTATTATGAAATATTGGTTGATGTTATAGAAGATATTCATAATATTGTATTGTATAAGAAATATTATATCTGATTAATTATATTAAATAGTGTTTAATCTCTAAACAGATGATAATAGAAAGTAAATCCATATTAAATTAGATGTGTCTTTTTTCCCCTTGCTACAAGCTTACTCTAAGAAGATAATAAGTATTAACTGCTTAACCAAAAAAGGGGGAGTTTAATATTAAGAAAAGAAACATATGTGGCTGGACTAGGAGGATTTGAGGAGGCCGTGTGTCTTTTGGAAGGGAATCCCATCTTTGAGAAAAGAAAATAAAATAAAGTGCACTCAAAACATGTGGCAAGCGAGGGGCACACAAAATCTGCAGATCCCCAATAATAACTTTCTTTTTTATTCTTAACACAGAAACTTTGAGTCAGGAATTTTTAATATTTTTTATTATTATTTTATTAGTATAAATATTAAATTACTTTTATTAAATAAATTTTATTAATTTATATGTATAAATTTTGTAAAATATTGGTGTAAATTATATTAATTTATGTATATAAAATTCTAATAAATATATGTACAAAATATATATATTTTTATGTGTAAAACGTCTATAAATATGACTATAAATTATTATTGGTCATGTAGTATTATTCTTCTTAATATTAACAATAATTTTTTTTTGTACTAATAATTTTTTTTAGTAACCTATAAGTTAGCGTTTGTTTTGTGTTACTAGGACTAAAATTGAGAGACTAAAATTTGATATTATGTTTGTTGGTCTAGGACTAGAACTAAAATTTAAATTTCAGAATACAATTTCAATCCTTTCAATACCTTCAAAAAATAGGGACATAAGAGACAAAAAATTTTGGAAACGAAAACTGAAATTTATCTAACATTTTCTTTGAAAAATACCCCAATCCAAATTAATAATTCCAACTTTGCCATTTGTGTTTCTTCAGTTCTTCTCATCTCCTTTCCTTGTCAAACACAAATATACCATCACCGAAGAGCCCTAGCAGAAGCCCCTGCCTTATTGCCGCCGCCAAAATCACCACAACCTCATTATCATCAATCCCACCGCGAACAAGATTAGTCTCCGAATAAGGTTAGCCACTATGTTTGTGTCGTTTTTCAGTTTGTGGTCTCTTCTTCAATCATCTCTTCTTTTATCTATTCGGAGGCAGAGCCTTGCAAGAATCAGGAGACAATGAA
>NC_029781.3:92143829-92157846 GCF_000817695.3 Arachis duranensis
GAAAAGGACTCCAGCGGAGGAGGATGGCAGCGAGGGAATGGACGTGAGAGCGTGCCTTCAAGACGAACTCCCATCAAGAGTGCATAGAGTCATCGCAGATGTAGGGCAATTGCGTGGTGGTGACAGTGGCTGTAGATGAGGAGTTCGACGACGACGGTGAGAAGTGGTGGTTGTTGTGATGGTGTAAGTCGAGGGTGGGGTTAAAGCCTTTTAGGCTAGGATTATTTGTTTTTGATTTTTTTCATTTAAAATAGTATTTAGTCTCTATTTTTATTTTAAACCAAATAAAATACTAAGATATAATTCAGTCATGTATATCTTTATACTAAATACAATGTCCTAATATTTATCTCTCAATATCTGTATCTCAGTCTTAGTCTCTCTTCCAAATATTACCTAATAATTATGAGATAAAAATTATTTTCAAAGTCATAACTACTGATACTCTATGATATGTTCTGTGCATATGTAATTAAATTAAACGCTTTCAATATTTTATCATGTCAACGATACAAAGAACACACAAAATAATGACAATTTTTCAAGAGATTTGGGGTGGTTGAAAATCATCGCAAAACATACCTTAATTGCAAACACTTGAGTGGTGTTATAGTTTATTAAACTACTTTTCACCTTAGCCTATGATAACAATAAAGATGTCTCGTAGTCTACAAATTCAGCCCAATAGAATACATAAATTCAGTTGTAATTTTAGTCTTTATTATCTTATCTTATCCTATCTTTATGTTATCTTCTTATCTTATCTTATCTTATCTTACTTTTATCTTCGGCCTGACGTTCAAGGTCCCACGAACACTTTACAATCCTTATACTTACAAGAAAGAGTTTAGTAATGCCTAAAAACACAGGGTTCGGTTAAATCAAAAGAAACAAGGGGTTATATATATTTAGTTTTACTTTTACAATTCAATCAGTCAGCAATCAATAAAAATTTCTTCCTCTTTTCTTTTCCTATTCTTTTACAATTTTATCATGGTATCAGAGCCTTAATATCCTCATTGAAGAGGATACATAAGCTATCATCTTTCTGGTGAGAAATTACCCCACTTTTTTTTTCAACCTCCTCCCACAATGAATAATCAATCTTCCAATTTAGCTCAGAATCTCTATTACATCTATCCAAGTAAAAATCCAACATCAGTCTTGGTTATCCCTGTTCTAAGAGGAAACAATTATCATTCATGAAATAGTCACTATGGCCTATCTGTGCCTTCTTCGGCAGTTCCATCTGCGCCTTCTTCCGGCAGTTTCGTCTGCATTCTATTTCAGCAGTCATGTCTACATTTTGTTTCAGCAGATCAATCTACATTTTGTTTTAGCAATTCCATCTGCACTATTATTGCATTCCACGCATCCTCTTTTTATATCGCGTTCTACGCATCCTCTCTTATTGCGCTTTACGTGCCCTCTTTTATTATGCTCTACGCGCCCTCTGAAGATCAATCTTACCGCGCTCTACGCATTTTTTTTAAGATCACTGCTTGCTCTCTCTCCCTCAAGCACATCATCTCCTTTTATATTTTTACCGTTGGCAGCTCTAGTTCTACCGCACGCATCTCCCTCTGCGTCACTACGTCAGACGCGTTTTCCTCCACAATTTCATCGGAACTTATCCAAGCTGTGGATTATTGACATCTTCCATCCATCAGCTTGCAGGGCGTATTAAACTACTCTTCTACCTTAGCCCATGATAACAATGAAGAAGTCTTGTGGCCTACAAATTCAGCCCAACATAATACATAAATTCAGTTACAATTTTAGTCTTTATTATCTTATCTTATCTTATCTTATCTTCACTTTTATCTTTTGTAGACAATAATCTATATATATTTCGTTTTACCTTCACAATTCAATCAATCAACAATCAATAAAATTTCTGGGGTTTTTATTTAAATTAAAAAATATAATATTTACGGATTTAAATAAACGTATAAGTATTTACCAAAATACATTTAGGGTTTTATCTCGGATACAGTGAGAGAAACCACAAAACGAACATATCTCGGGTGCAGTGACCCCGTTCTATGATATGGGACGCGCTGGTCATATCTCATGTGCACCTGAGATATGAACATGAGAGCATCTTGGATACACTGCATTGGAGATATGCTCATATTCTGACATGGACCAATGCATTCGAGATACGTGCAAGGAAGCAAGACAGAGGCATTACATCCAAGATATAGTCAAGATCCAATGCTTTTTTATGAAAGTATTGTAATGTTGTAGATGAAAAATGGTCCCATAACAATCGAAGATAGTAGTTATACAGAAATTATGCTTCATTACACATTAAGCACATTTAATAACAATCAGTACATCAAAGTGACAACATTGGAACAAAAAGACCTAAATCCTAAACTGCATGCGTCGTCATGGATCTGAGTGGGGCGCATTGGGACACCCATGTCTGGTGTGGTCCTCTCTGCGGCAGAGCCCACATCTCTTCTCTGCACGTTCAATGGCATCCATCTCATTCCGGATCTGAGTGGATATCGGGTTACCCGATGTCTTCATCTTCATGGCAGAGTCGGGCTTCAGACGTGCACCGTATCATGGAGGCCATATCTTTTCGTCTAGTATCAGCGAAAACTCCCTCTCGTATACCTTGAATACAGAGGCCATTGTGTACACAGGGTCCACAAAAAGACCCCACTCAATACTTGCAGCTGCACATGCCGCCAGGCATGTTGACATGGGAAATGCAATGACTGGAATAGACCGCAATCGCATGTATGCTCGGTCATACGAACCCGATATGAAGTCTGTGACCAACCATCTACTGGCTCCATCTCTTCCACGCTAAAAACGGATGCCCTACGATCACAATGGGTGACTCGCACCATCGGCAGACTCTCTCTGTTCTTATCTATAGCTGCCAACAGCCGCTGCGAGTAGATCTGTCCACCCTGTAACTGAGCATGGGCTTCGCGTCCTCTGCGCACGAACAACTGTTGCAACCTCTCATACATTGCCCGAACAATCGCTGCGACCGGAAGATTCCTCGTTCCCTTCAGCACGGCATTTATACACTTCAATAGGTTCGTAGTCATGTGACCATACCGACGACCTTCGTCGCAATGTTGCAACCACAATTCCTTCCTGAAACAAAGAGCCCAATCCACCATCTCATGGGATAATGTACCTAAAGTATCCAAGTACCAGTCGCATCCTTCCTTACTCGGACTGTACGCCGCATTTATCAGATACCTCTTATCCTCGGTCGATTTGAACCTGGAGTTGAAGTTTGAAGCCATGTGTCACATGCAGTAAGCATGATATGCTGACGAGGGATGCCATCCACTGTGAGGTGCATTGAGAGTGGCGCGAATGGCCTGTGATCTATCTGATATGATCAGGATTCCTGGCTGTGAAGTAACATGTTGTCTCAAATTTGAGAGGAAAAACGACCATGACTCCTTTGTCTCAGACTTCACTCATGAGAAAGCTATAGGAAGAATATTGTTGTTACCATCTTGAGCCACATCAATTAAAAGCACGCCCCGATACTTACTGTATAGATGCGTTTCGTCTACCGATACAAACGGCTTGCAATGCTTGAACACTTCAATACATGGAGGAAATGCCCAGAATACCTTATCAAACTTACTCCACTCTCCGTCAACCATATTCCCATTGTAATAAGGGACATCAATGCATTCATGGATTGTACCTAGGAGGCACTCTTGCAAGGCTTGTAAGAGTGCCAGAATCCTATTGTATGACTCCTCTCAGTCGCCATAGATCATGGCAATTGTCTTTTGCTTTGCCATCCACACCTTCTGATACGAGGGCTTAAAATGATAACTTTAATGGACAGCACTTTGCAACACTAGGATAGACACCGATGAATTAGTCTTTATCATTGGTAACACAACCTTGAAAATCAACCCACTATCCAGTTGCGCATGGTCTTGAGACATGGTTGGTGCCAGAAAGGTATGTGATCCACCGAACCGACGTACCTCCCTGCGAATTATGATCCAATGTCAACAACATGCTAAACAAAGACTCCACGAATTATGATCTAATGCATCCACAATATAATGTAAAATATACCAATAATTCAAGTTCTATCGTAATGTCATACGAAGACTCCACGGACAACCATTGGAAAATTGCTTGCATCAACAGTGATATTTTAGCCTATCTGACTCCAGCACTCTATACTCCGCATTCCGTCAAATATTGTAGTTCTTCACCGCCATTAGGGCTACTTTTTGGTCGCTGAACCTATGCCCAATTTGGAATTCTACCCTACCATCCATGTTGTAATCCTCCCCGTCCCCAGCGTTCAAAAGATCGTCCAAGTGCATTGCATCCAAGTTCAACATCTGATAATGGCTAGGAACATCCGACAATTGAGGAATGGCCAAAGGCGGAGGTAGCAGAAACATAACAATGCTGCCACTAGGAGTCTCCAGCACAAACTCATCTTCTGACACTGTATCACTTGACAACCCGGACCCGGCAACATAGGTAGAATCGCCCTCACTATCGGAATCGTCGACACTACCATGAGGCTGGGCATAGTGGATCAGTGTCGCCTCGAGCGGCACGACTTCAGGTGCCGAAGGAGATGGCCCATCCCCAACAACTACATCATGGATCACAGCATACAACTCCATCACATGTTGGGGCATTAGTCGTGTATGTATGTCGAACATTACCCTCACATGCTGATCCCCATCAATCCAAAATAATCGGTTTGTAAATCCACTATTCGGAAGCACATACAGAAATTTATATGCAATCCTCCCAACCTCCTTTGTTCCTACTTCTCCCATATTGCTTAGCATGATCGTCTTTAGCGCATCCATGATATCAACCTGGTAAGTACGCAACATCACAGTATTGTCAGACTAAAAAATCACTCCTTCATCACCTTGTCTGACTATCTCATTCGGATAAACCACCACAAAAAAGTATTGATTGTTCACCATCAAAGCAAAATCGAAAGAAGAGAAAGAAAAGAATGGTTTGTGAATTGTTTGAGGAGAGGTATTATGATGGTCTCCATAAATAGACTTATTGTATAACATATCTTGGGTGTTGAGACCTTAATATAATCTTGACTATATCTCGGATGCAGTTTCCCTGTCTTGCTTCTTTGCACGTATCTCGGATGCACTGGTCTATGTCAGAATATGTGCATATCTTGGATGCAGTGTATCCGAGATGCTCTGTTTTTCGTATCTCAGGTACACCCGGGATATGACCAGCGCGTCCCATATCACAAAACAGAGTCAGTGCACCTGAGATGTGTTCGTTTTGTGATTTTCTCCACTGTATCCGAGATATAACCCTAAATGTATTTTGATAAATACTTATACATTTATTTAAATAGATAATATTATATTTTTTAATTTAAATAAAAAAATCAAAATTTCTTCATCTTTTTTTTCTTATTCTTTCACAATTCTATCGTGGTGAATTATAAGGTAAAGATGTGTTCGTTTTGTGGTTTCCTCCACTGTATCCGAGATATGACCCTAAATATATTTTGATAAATACTTATACATTTATTTAAATAGATAATATTATATTTTTTAATTTAAATAAAAAAAATCAAAATTTCTTCATCTTTTTTTTCTTATTCTTTCATAATTTTATCGTGGTGAATTATAAGGTAAAGATGTAAGTTTACAGATCTTTTCTTTTATGTGATGAAAGAGAGATTGAAAATACTAGGACCCACATGTTGAACATTAATAAAATAATAAAAAATAACTATAAAAGGAATTTAACTCTCTCTCTATACAACCTCAATCTATATAGTAGAGTACCCCTTTTATCATAGTTGTCCGTGATCAAAAGATTTTATTGTAGTATTCATAGTTTAGTTGAGGTAGTCCTAATAAATTAAGAGGTTGAGGTAGAAATCTATGTTTAGATAAATTGTTATATACAGAATTAGCAACATTAAAAGTCATATTTGATGGTAAGAGGATGCATAAATTAAGACTTGATCAGCTAAATAAACATATTATAGATACAGTGCTTTAAGTGTAAGAGATTGATGTAAAAATCTATGTTTAGAGAAATTATTATATACAGAGTTAGTGGCATCGAAGGTCAGATTTGATGATAGTAGAATGCAATTGTCAGAGAACCCAAGACAATAAAAGAGATGTTGAGTTATGACTCTTAAAAATTTTAGTTACATTTTTATCATTTTTTATGTAAATCATTGTAGGAAAACACAAATTTTTGTTTATATGTAAATTATTTTACTCTACAATAATTTAATAGAAGTTAGTGATCATTGTATTAAATTATTGGAGAAATTTAATAATGTATAAATTTTTGAATGTGTAAATCGTTAGAAGGATACCGCATTACTAAACTGTGTCACCCTCTAACGAATTTACTCATTCTCAGCTTTACTTATTAATAAAATCATAGAGTCTATTAGGTAGCGTTTGTTTGCGAGATAGAGACCAAGAGACAGAGACAGAGAGCCAGAGACCAAGAGACAGAGATAGAAATAAGTATTAGTATTGTGTTTGGTGTGAAAATGTACAGGACTGATTTATATCTCAGTATCCTGTTTGGTTTAAAATAAAAATAGAGACTAAATATTTAAAATTACAAAAATGCCCTTTAATTTTAATTAACAATCCTACCCCCAAATCCAATTTCATTTTACTCAGCATGCAACCCTAACCCGCCTTTCTCCTCTCCTCTACCCTCTCTCTTTTCCTCTCCCGTGAATGAATCCTGGAGTCTGACCCACCGCCGGTAGCACCTCCAAAGGTCTGAACGATGACGACGCCTCTCCAATTCTCTACCAGTTCATCTTCATGGCGCCAGTTGCTCTCCTAGGTTTGTGACGTTGTTGTCATTTGCGAGCCCCTGGGTTTGCGTCGCCACGGTCTCGGAGCTGTGCCTCTGGTCTCCGCGGTTTCTTTGTTAACGGACTTGGTATCTTCTTTCAGCTTACCTTATTTACTTCTTAATTTTGTGAAGTTTGAAGTTGATAATTTCGTATGGCATTTTTTATTCCCTCATTTTCTGATTTGTGAAACTCTCATTTTCTGTTTTTTTCCTCATATGGATGAGAATGTGTAAATTCCTCATTATCTGATTTGAGATTTGTCCTGCTTTGCTTAAAATTGGTGATTTGTGCTTCATCAATTGTTGAAGATTTATGAAGTTATATCTGAGATCTTATTTACCCTCATTTGCTTTATATTTCTGATTTTTGTGTCATATTTTTTTAAGATTTGGGAATTTATGATTGCTGAGTGTTGATTTCATGGTTTGCGTATTATATAAATTTTTTTTACCTTACTTATGCTTGTTAATTGCTGATTTGTGAAATTGTGATTATTATATTTATAAATTTATATATAAATTTGTGATTGTTATGATTGTTAACTACCTTACTACTAATGTCAATATTGTATACTAAATCACCACATGCCTTAACTGGTGTAGTTTCATCTTCAAACATATGATTGAAATATCTTGAATTGAAAAATTTATTTTGATTAGTTTCATTAAATAATTTTACTTGGACTAGTTAATTTATTCTTGTGTTGTGTTACTATTTTTTGATAACTTGGTAAATGATTTTTGCTTACTGTTAAATATATAGCAACCTTGTTAACAATGGCTTCCACAAGTAGAAAAAATATGTTTGAAGCTTGATTTTTGTGTTATATTCTTTTCGTATAAAAAAATATTGATGATGGAGCAATAATAGTGAGTGGGGTAGAAATGTTCCTACGCCATGCTGGAGGTACAATTCTTAATGGCAAATTTGCAACATGTGATTCTTAGTATTCTATGTTATATAGTTTATAATGTGTATCTCATTACTGCTTTTTGTTTTATTTGTGCAGCACCTGATCAATTTATGCGGGAAATTGTTCTATTCAAGTTTTGATTTGGGTGCAGCTATCAAGAAATTCAACCAAAATTAAAAGTCCATCATCAAAATAGATCACAATTTACCCTTATAAACCCTAAATAATGACGGCTACTTTCTCAGTTCTAGTTGTAATGATATGAAATAAAGTACTTGTTTATTATTGTTTCCCCTCATGTGTGCAAGCATGTATATATGATGTCTTATGTTGTAGTGAGGATTGTTACAAAAGTGTTTGATGTACAACAATGTAAGGTCACTATTGCTCAAAAGGAATATCAAGACAGCTATGGATGCTTGTGTAATTTGAGATCTGTTTAATAGAATATGTTACTTGTGTTCTGAATTTAGCAACTATGTGCATCTTTTCTCACTTCTTCATGTACATACTTCAATAAAACTAGTATACACAGTATCATATCACCAAAATTTTTATAACACTCATAAACACAAATCTACTGCTTCCGGATAATGCAGGAAAATAATCTTTATTAAGAATATATGCACTTCTCTACAGCTTTATACAAGTTCAAAGTTCAAACAAAACTCAACAGTGAGCCGGTTGCTAACTCACCAATATGAATCTAACTTAAGCATCTAAATCAGTCACAATGAATTCTCACCAAAGCTATTTTGCAGTTTTTCATTCACACGGCATGGGATTTTCTAAGTAAGACATATGACCAGTGAAAAAGCATATTGATAGTTTATCAGAATGGGACAGTTGATGACCAAAAATTATCAGAATTTTTATTAACATGATCATGACCATAAATATTGTACTTAACCAACAATTCCTGCTCAAGCGACCAAAGCAAAGGCCATATCACAATACCAAAAAGATTGTACGAAGAACCTATACCTATTCAATACATACAAAAATAAAGGCATTACCAAAATATCTATCCAAATGTATACCAAGCATAAGTTTGTACATTAAACCATCTTAAATATAACTATCTCACAAAATACTAAAACCCTATAGTGAAAAACTTAATACCCTTAGCCAACAGTCAACTTCATATAATGGAATGCACAAGGCCAATCATCTGTGAATATGTCAAACCCCGAAAGTGTGCATACACATTAGAACTCTCAGCAAACTTCAAAATCGCCCTCACCACCTCCTCATCACCGAACCCAAGTTGTGTGAGCTTCTCACCAACCTTAAACTTCTCATTCACACCAACAATGGCATCAGCAACTAGTTGGGCATTCTTCCTTTGGTCAGCCGAAGATTGCTAGATATGGTCATCCATCCTCACCAAAACGTCAGCTTGCTTTTTCTTCCTCCCATATCGCCTTGTGCTGCCTGCACTTGCACCAGCTTTAGAATGTGATGCTTGTCCTTGCATTGCAATTTCTCTATCTAATTCTGGTTGTGGGGACATCTCAGAGTCATCAAATTCAATTGCAATGTCTTCCGTCTCTTTGTTAACATGTTCCTCCGCATCAAAGCCACTAACTGCTGCTGCTCCCGTGGCTCTATCCCTGCCAAATATACCCTCTAGCCAGTGAAAAAAAGGAAAGAGCTTGCCAGGACTGTAAACCTTTGTTGGATGTACCTATGAAAATATAAACCCGATTTAACAAACATTAATGAGGTTCTTGCTGTAAAACTAGTTACATTAATGAAGTTCCTAATAAAAGTGACAATGCCACAGCTACATTCTCAAATAATTAGTAGTTACTATCACAAACACAAATATTATTTTACTCTAAATCCCATTCAGATTGGCTCGGATACAAATTTAAAAGTGACTCAAATTCAGTATAAACCGTATAGTTCTATACAAATCCTAAAAGAAAGATAATTAAAGGGTACCAAATGCTTATATGATATCCTAAAAAGCATGAATCACATTCACCTTCAATCATGCAGCAAGGACATCTTTGCTGTCAACCTCGACTAATTATTTCTCATGATTCCAGCTGAATCTACTGCATTTAAGCATGTCAGCGGCGTACTGATACTTCTCCTTCAACCGCTTGTGCTTGTTCTTGCAGTGCTTCGCAATTGGGGTACAACAGGGGAAGGCCTTCAGCATCTTTAGAGCTAGTTTCTCGAATGTTCTGGGTTTGAACTGCCCACAGTAAGCCCTCTGACCGTCTACCACAAACTCCTCCATGAAGCCAACAAAAGCATTAGTCTCTTCATCACTCCACCTGCGTTTGTTCTCCATTTTTACCTACCAAAATTAAGATAATCAACCTTGTGCAAAATTCATTTCTGTGTACATGGATTAACTAAATTAAAATCAATTAACATAATGTAACAAAAAATAATAAAACAGCAAACAATAACAAGAAGTGAACCACAAATAGTTAGTTGCCATTACAAATTAAGAGGTGCTATTACAATGTTTCTCGTCTCAACAAGTGATACAAATTAAAATTCAGCCATTACAACAATACTCAATTGATTACAATGTTCATTACGCTGCTCTTACAACACTACTCCATACGACTTGTACGCCACTCTTCATACATCTCAGTTGCTATGTTGTCACGCCAGCGAGTTCACTTATTCGTGTTTTCAACCACATCAATCATTCCATCATGTGCTTCATCTCCATCAGGCATAAATTCTTCCAATATGCTACCTTCCTCCTTCGGATTGATACACATACTCTTTCGAATGGAATTTTGAAGCAAACAGCAAGCAATAATTATTTGAGATTGTGTCTTTAGAGGGTAAAAGCTAGGGCTTCTTAAGATAGACCACCTCTTCTTCAGCAAACCAAAGCATCGCTCAATGATATTCCTGGCGGAAGAATGACCCTATTAAGATATTCTTGGTAATTGCGCGGTGCACGTGCTCCTTGGGTCCACTCTCTAACATGATATCGAGTGCCTCTATACAATGCTAGAAAATCCGGACCATTTGTGTAACCAACATCAACTAAATAGTAATTATCTATAGACAAGTAATGCAGACAACATAAGCTTAGCTATCGTGAACTCAAGCTATATGTATAGGCTTATATCTAAAGATGGCATAATTACCGTGGGGTATCTTAAGACTATTACGACGAGTTATTGCATCTCGAAGTACCCGCGAATCAGATGCCGATCCCTCCCATCCACTGAGTACATAAACAAAACCCATCTCCCGGTTACACACTCCTAAGACGTTGGTACAGATTTTATCCTTTCTTGTTCGGTATCTTGCCTTTTCAGACTCGGGAACTGTCACCTCTAAATAAGTGCCATCTAATGCTCCCAAGCAACCCTATCATCCATAGAAAGTTATAATACTCAGATATGGAATCCTTCAGGCAAATATGAATCATACACAACATCGAATAAGCTCTACCTTAAACTTTCTCCATGTAGGGTCAACACAATCCTCTTCAACACAATTCCTATCACCCTCACCAACAATACGCTCTAAAGCCTCACGTCTAATTCTACTATTCATTCTTCCGCCTAACGACAGTTGGCCACTAGTTCTATCCCTAAAGTAAACAAATAGCGTAAGCACAAAGAACAACATCAAATCTTCATGCTTGAATCTCATCTCTTCATAAAAATACATGCATCGCTTAATAATTTCCGACCGCTCCATTTCTTCTAGCAAAGTCGTTACATTAAAAAACGCATAAACATTCAAATTAATCTAACATTTCTTCATGCAAAATCTGCTTTATCTTCTTAGAACCAGAAACAAGAATAAAAAATTAGAATAAAAAGATAATTAACTCTATTTACTTCTCAATTTTAATTAAGTTTCAACTGAAAATCAAAATAGAAAATACAATATAAACACAATAAAAAAGATAATATCGATTTTCCTCTCTCATTTCATAAACTGAAAGTGACTTTTTCAGGTACTTTAAGCAAATCAAAGTCTTTCAAAAGGCAAGAAAGAAGATTCGGTAATTAAAATGTGAAGTGGTTCACACTTGACACAAATAACTGTGCTGTCATTATCACCTAAGCCGTATCAAGCATATTTATATGATATCATGTACATTCAACAATTTCACTTACCAGTTTAGAGAACAAACATTCTTTTCCTCAAATAGATACGTTAATAATTGTATCCTACCTAACAATAGTTCTAATATATAAACCAGAATGCTGTTATAAAGCTGCACCTATTGAGGTTTGAAGCTGCACTAATTCAAGTATTACAAACCAAACAAAGACATCGAAACTTATTAAAATGGCCAAACTTAATCACTGACCCTGCTATCAAACTGACCAAACTTAACAACTGATCCCAGATTGTTCAGTAATTAGTTCTTACGAGACAAAAAAAGGAGGTAAACATCATAAACTCATGTTATTATAAAGCTGAAATAAACGGGTTAGTTAGCTTAGCTTTCGTTCTCATCAAAGAAACTTTCACAAATTAGGGCATGACGAAAAAGATGAAAGGAACAAATCCACGAATTAGGGCATGACGGAAAAGATGAAAGGAATCAGTAAATTAAACAACTTTTATATATAACTAACCTGGGTCAGAGCAGTTAGGACGATGAGTTGATGGTTGACATCGACAGCAACCGAGGAAAGGCGGTAGCTTCGTTCTTTGACTTTTCTGTGAAGGTGAAAGAGGGGAGATGAGAAGATGGGAACCACGAAAATGAACTTGCAAGCGGCCAACCACTTACCTAGCGGTGGCGAGGCCAGCAGCGCGGTGAGGCAGCGGCTGTTCTTGAGATGGTGCTTCAAAGGCTGCAATGGCTGTTCTGAATAAGAATGAGAAGATGGAGTCACGAGGGTTGATCAAGAAGCCCTGATTTACAAAGGGTAATTTTAGAATTATTGAATTAGAATGGGGTAATTTAGGTACAAATTATAATTGAAATTTCTGTCCCCGTCTTTAAAATTTTTTGTCTCCAGTATCCCTACTTTTTAGAGGTACTAAAATACTGAAATTTTGAAGATAGAGACAGAAATTTAAGTAACAGTCTCTAGCTCAACAAACATAATACTAAGTTTCTATCTTTTAGTCTCAGTTCCAATCTCTACAAACAAACGCTACCTTAGAGCTGAAAATGAGACGAGCTGAGTCAAATTATACCAAATTCAAGTTTATCTCACAAAAATTAAGCTTGACTCGCAGCTCGAATCATTAACAATCGAACTTATTTCTTAAGCTCAAGTTTAGCTCACCGAAAGCTCACGAGCTAGTTCGAACTCATGAGCTGGCTCAAATAATAGAAACATAATCTATAATTTTATATCAATAAATTATAACTTATATATTGTTTATCTATCAATAATTTATAAATTTTTTATTTTTTATCCTACATAAAGTATCGTTTTTGTTCCCAACATTTGGGGTAAATCTCAAAGTTGTCCTTAACGTTTGAATCGTCCTATTTAAATCCTTAACGTTTTAAAATTGACTCAATATTGTCCTGCCGTTAGGAATCTGTTAATAATGGAATTGACGGTGGGACAAAATTTAGACGATTTTGAAACGTTAGGGACTTAAATAGGACGAAAACGTTGAGGACAAAAACGATACATAGAAATAAATTTTAATTTTATCCTTCACTAATATCAATCTTTTAGGGTACATAGTTATTCAATTATTTTTTAATCACATTTAAGTAAATTACATTTAATCACATTACTTTGATTTTAAATAAATTTATTTTTTTATAATTTTTACTTATCATGTTTGTAAAATGACTAGAATCACATTACTTTATTGTATATGTATCATTTTTTCCCACAAGTTTATGTACTAGTTATTCTACAAATATTTTATGATAAGTAAAAATTTTTAAGAGTAAAATTATAAAAAAATAAATTTATTTAGAATAAAATTAATGTGATTAAGTATAATTTACTTAGATGTGATTAAAAAATAATTGAATAACTATGTATCGTAAAAAATTGATATTATTGAAGGATAAAATTAAAATTTATTTTTATGTATCGTTTTTGTTTCCAACATGTTCGTCTTATTTAAGTCCCTAACGTTTTAAAATCGTTTTAATTTTGTCTCGTCGTCAATTCTGTTAATAGATTCCTAATGACAGGATAACATTGAGTCAATTTTGAAACGTTAGGGACTTAAATACGACAATAAAAATGTTAGGGACAACTTTGAGACTTATCCTAAATATTGGGGACAAAAACGATAATTTACTCTATATATAT
>NC_029781.3:92158799-92167604 GCF_000817695.3 Arachis duranensis
AAAATCGTACTTTTAAATTGTTTTTTTATTATTTTAAAAAATATAAAAAAATTATAATATTAAAATATATCACTGATATCATTTTTATAAAGAAAAAAATGAGCTTAATTTATCTTCTAAGTTTTTAAAGATACTATAGAATATAAGGTTGGAGGAATGAATATTGAATGGTGTAGTTGAGTGGATGGGTGTTTGGGGGTTGGGGGTAGGTGTAACGAGTGAGAGCCGCCAAATAAGGTTTTACTCACTTTATAGATTTGAAATTAAATCACCTATGATAGTGACCTGCCACATTTATATGTAGTAGTCACAGGTGGCTCCCTTTTGAAAAATAGCACATGCAATATTACTTTACTTTTAATTAATATAAGAAAAAGGGAGCTTTCAATAAAGTTTTCTGTGCTTCAAATTTCTACATGTCATTCGATTTCTTTATCTTAACCCGGATGTTAATTACCGTTGTTGAATGAACAAATAAGATTGGTGAAAGTGGGATGTAAATATGATATAAGTTATAAATTTAATGATGATTAATTTTTTATTTATATTTTTTTAATTTTTTTCCAAAATTTTATCTTTTAGAAAATAAAAACAGTTATCAATTTTTTTTCCCCAACAAGAGTGTCTAATCTGTTAGACAAAGTTATGTCATGAGAAAATTGTAGATATTTGTTAGTGGATAATAGGGCACGAGGTTCAAGTTTATATGTTGTTTAAGAGTAAATTATTATTTTTCTATTCATAAATATTTAAAATATTAATAAAATTATTTACAAAAAATTAAAATTGACGTACTCATTAAAAATAAATTCTGATTTATAAAATTATTCATATTTTAAAAAATTATCCAAAATTATCAAATTACTTCTCTTAAATTACTTCTTCTAATTATCAGCTATGTCTGACTATTTGTGGTTACGGCATAATTTGGTAAATTGGAATCCTCTTGGAATTGGATATCAACGATTTGTCTAACTGTTATTTTATAGTTCCTAGATATTTGATTAATTCTGAAGATGAATATTCAAAAAGGTTTTTAAAGAATTTCACATTGAATATTTATATTTTAAAAAATATTTGATTATGTTAAGATTTTTGAATATTACAAAATAAAATATATAAATTCTATTTTAGTCAGATTTATTATTTTTAATTTGACAAATAAATTATCAAAAATATAACAAAAAATTTTATATATCTTATTTTTATAAAGTTCAAAAATCTTAATATAATAAAATTTTTTTGAAGACAAAGAAAATTTTTAGAGATTTATTTAAATATGTACTCTTAAGAAAATTTTATGGAGTGTAATTTTTTTGTTTTTCATGATATCTCTTAGTCTGAGAGTTTAAAGATTAATTCATTGTGAATTGAACTCTATTTAAGAGTTTTTTTGATTTTTTTTTCCGTAAAAAATCTGTTGAATGTGTTTTTTTTAAACTGGAAAATCCGTTGAAATTATCTTGCCAATCCAACTAAACAAGAAGATTGCTAATGACTTTTTCTTTGGGTCAATGAAAAAGCTATTTGGGCTAAACGTAGTATTGGTATCAAACTGCTTGAAAAGACAAAGTGAATCCGAAATAGGCAAGCCCAATATACTACTGTTTTTGTTTTATGGACTTTTTATAAATAAAAAACAAAATGTTCCTAACTCAGTCCAAAAAGAATGTTCCTTGATTACTTCTTATTTGTTTCTTACTTTTCATTTTTTTAGACCAATTAGAATGTTGAAAAATGGGAATATGTTGTGATAAGAATGGGAAGGCGATGTCCATTCCTATGAGGAACTTATTTTTTTAAAGAAGAATAATATTAAATATATGTTGAAATTAAACTCCTAATATATATATAAATAGAGACTTTTATTTTTGAGAGAAACACAAGTACACAATAATAATTCTCTCATATTAATATTAGAATTTTTTATTTATACATTTTTATTTTATATTTAGTATATCTTTTATTTATTTTATAACCGAATAAGTGAAAACTGAAAAGCCATAAATATATTAGTTCCTTAATAAAAGATTTTGAGAATGAAAAAATCTTTCTTGGAATTCTCTTAGAATTCTAACTTACTCACGTGATTTCCTTTAACTCGAGACGGACAATTAAATTTCTAATAATAAATTTCAAATGTCAATAATTTTATCTAAACTAGTAAAAGAAAATCCATAATAATAGGTCGATCGAGTTAAATTCTATTTTAGTTTCTGAGATTGGTAAATTAGACTGATTTAGTTTTTAATTTTTTAATTGTCACAATTTAGTTTTTCAGATTAAAAAAAGTACATTAATATAATTTTTTGTATATCTTTCGTCATTAAAATTTAACACCATTAGTAGTATAGCTTAAATTTTGTCACGTTAGACATATTAAAATGACGTGATATGCGTTTTGCCTTTAGAAAAGGCACTAAATAACGTCGTTTGAGGGTTTGAACAATATTAAAACGTTATACTCCTCTTTTTTAATATTGTTCAAACTCTAAAATAACATTATTTTGTGCTCTTTTAACGTCAAAATGTAAAATATCGTTTTAATATGTTTAACATTACAAGATTTAAACTATCTCACGGTATTAAATAAAGACTATATTAGTATATTTTTTAAATTTAAAAGATCAAATTATAATAATTAAAAAATCAAAAACCAAATTGATATAACTCGTAAATCTCAATGGCTAAAATGAAACTTAACTTTAGATTGATCACTACATCTTGATGATAAGCCTCAATTAATGATTTAATAGGTTTTTAAATCATATATGTTATTTAGATTTATATATAGCGAATAATTTCACTTCACGGCTTGTAAATATTTCAACAGATGTTCCCAATCAATGAATAGAAAAAATAATTAATTTTTTAACATTCAAGTATCACACTTAGTGTAGACTATAGACATCTATTGATGAATCATTTTTAAAATTTCGTTTGAACTCCACTTTATTATATTAAAGTTCAGTTATTTTAAAAATTATACTAGACATTAATACTATTATTTTTTATAAATCAAAAACTCAAAAGAATTACTTTTAAAACTTTTATTTTCTACACTAACTATTTTTAGAATTAGAAGTTCAACTACCATCTATTTAATAAAAATTTTATATTTAATTTTTAAATAAGTCCAACAATTCACTGTATAGTTGCTCTTTGAATTTTTTTATATTATTATTTTTTTACAACATCTTCTAATTCAGTAGGTGAAAATTAATCTAGCGCAAATTTATTTTCTATTTAAGAGTATATAGATGAACTATAAATTATTTCATATATAAACTTATCATAAAGTAAAATTTAAATGCCGATACTTGATTAAATAGACAAATATACTTATTAATTGACCAATTTAAATTGGTTATTATTATTATTATTATTATTATTATTATTATTATTATTATTATTATTATGGCCATGACTTTGAGGATCAGATCTCGCATCATTCATTCACCTGGTTTATACATTGAATTTCCAACTCTGTGAAATAATACTTCTAATGAAAGGAATTAAAAAAATAATCCACGTGATATGAACAATAATTCATGCTACGAGAAGGCCAATAAAATTGAAATTTTAATACATTTAAAATTTGTTGGTACAGCAACAACAACGCGGTTTCTGCCATGCATCCTTTCAAAATTTGTTATATGATTAAATCAAAGTATCTGTCTAATTCGATCTAAAGCTAATAAAATATTATTAATTATATTCCCACTAAAATGTTAAGCATATGGAAGTATAATAGATTTTAAGATTTGCATTGTGTTTCTTCAAGGAAGCTACGTACTGCCTACAAGAACAGAAACATAACCAAGCAAATGGACATTATTATTGTTGACCACTTTTCAATTTCCTTTGCTTTTAATTTTGATTTCAATTGAAAATAAGCATAATATATATATAAAAATGAAGTTAAGGAAGACATGGAAGAATGGTACATACATACATAGTACGTGTGACCTTTATTAGGTAGATATCACTCTATATATATATGAAAAAAAAGACTAGAATAATGTCTTACAAAAGGTAAAGTATTAAATTAGTCTTTTTATATTTAAATTTAATTTTATTTTGGTTTTTAAAGTTTAAAGTATTTTATTTGAATCTAAAAAAGTTTCATTTAATTTTAATGTAGTTCTACTATAAAGTCAATGTTCAATGTTAAATAATTAACTTCACAGTTTTACCAAATCTTAATATCTTTCCCCGAAAAAGAGGTATAAACTCGAGAGGCGCAGGATGCATCACTATGAGCCATTGGTCTTGGTTCAAGCACATGGAGAACATTGTGGAAAACTCACTTTTCGCAGGAAAATTCGCTAGTGGCGACAAGAATAAGACCATCGTCACCTCTACCGCGGAGAACTCCCCTTGACAATCGAAAAATTTGGTTATATAAGTTTTTTATATTTGAAAACTGAGTTTCGTTAATTATTTAACATTAACTTCACGGCATGACTACATTGAAGCTAAATGAAACTTTTTTGGATTCAAATAGAACACTTTAAATTTGAGGAACCAAAATATAATTAAGTCCAAATGTAGAAGACTAATTTAGTACTTTACTCTTTTATAAAATATAAAATAATTATTGAATATAATATGATTTAAATTCTAAGATATACAATCTTATAAAATAAAATAAAAAAGTGTACCTAATAATGCATATACAATAGCTCTTATTGGTGCATTTATTTTGTATATATATGCCAGCTGCATTGTGATTCTATAGTAGTGCCAAATAGTTGGACAATTATTGCTACTATTTAATTATATTGATAATTCCACCTATCGAAGGGCACTAAGTAATTTACAATTGTAACAAAATTAAAGGGGGTAATATAGCATTGATCCAACTATAAAAGAGGTGCTACAAGAGCATGTTTATGCACTCTACCAAATTCTTACATTATTTCTTCCTATATAGTAGTAGTATTGATAAACTTAATTGTTTTCCTTAGATCCCTATAATATCATAACATTATTTTGTTTGGTCTCTATATGTTATATTGGTGTACTAGTAATAAAAATGGGCATAACAGAAGCATGTTCAAGGTTCATTGTTGACTTCTTGCAAGCATTCAAACACTCATCACCACCAAGCTCAATTCATGATGAGCTTGATCAAAATCACCATAGCCCTGATTGCAAGCCCCAGAATTTGCTAAAGCTCGACGACAACACGGTTCGCGCCCTCATGACTGTGTTTGGCATGCAAAACAATGGAAGAATCAAGAAAGAAAATGCTAGAAGAGTTGTGGAGAAGCTTGGTTTGGTGCATGACAAAGATAATAACAACAAGGCCTCATCATCACCATCAAGATTTGAGCTTCATGGTGATGGTGGATTGTTGGAGGGCGACGAAGTGCCGGTAGAAGAGGTTCTTGGTGATTTGGAGGACATGACAAAGCGCAATGAGCTCTTGCATGAAGCATTCAAGATCTTTGATGAGGATGGAGATGGTTACATTGATGCAATGGAGTTGAAGAGGGTGCTTGATTGTCTTGGTTTGGATAAGGGTTGGGACATGAACACAATTGAGAAGATGGTTAAGGTTGTTGATTTGAATCTTGATGGCAAGGTTGACTTTGGTGAGTTTGAGTTGATGATGGGATAGCATATTATTCTTAATGTTCATTCATTTCTATTTTATCTTTTTTTAAAAAATAGGACTAGTGGTTGAGTTCCCAATTGTAAATCAATATTTATTTCAGCATTTTCTCTAATGAACCTTTTTTTTCTGTTTTTAAAAAATTATTCTGACATATATATGGCATCTTGGCAAAGGTTGGATGTTAGTTGCTATTTTTCAACGAGAAATGGATAAAGCAATCAAGTCCCTTTATACAGAAGAAAGAAATACATCAAGAAAGGACACACTATTTTAATGAGCATAATCCACAAAGGAAATGTATCCAAAATACAATAACAATGTAACCTACATATACAATCTAATTGGAACAGACATACAAAATATAAAGTTGGATCTAATTGGACCCTACACAAATCCTAGTAGTGAGTATAATAAACTCTTACTGCTGCCAGATGTTCATGGAGTTTAGAGCATCGTTTATGACTCCATTGTTGATATCATTGTAAGGAATATCCAAGTCTCCCAGCCCACCAAGACCTGGATGATTCTGTCCACCTCCACCACCACCATTATTGTATAAGGCATCGTTTGCATGGACAGTGATGGTCGGCGACACGTGTGCCATATGAGGCGGCGCGCTCAGTTGAGAATGAGGCTGAAGAAGTTGGTTGTTTAACGTGGTAACAGAGCCTCGAGTGACCATATCCTCGGCTAACTTCACCTAAAAGTAAATAGCATGTGTGTGATTGATGACTAGCACCACCATGTAATTCTAGAAAGATTTTTCAGAAATGAAATAAAACAAAATTAAAGGTTCTACTTGTACCTTAGCTCTCAAGGCTTCAACATCTGATTTTAGCACTCGGTTATTAGTATCCGCCTCATGAAATTGTTGTCTAACATCATTAAACTGCTTGTATAGGGTTGCATTTTCCAGTTTCAGCTTTTCAACCTGAGACAGTAAAGATTAAGACTTCAATTAAATTAAACAGGTTCAGAGAGAACCGGTAACAACATCTCTTGAGTTCTTAACACTACTCAACAATACTTCTGCATAACAAATATTCAATTAAGCTTTAGCTTCTTCAACTTACTGCTTAAACACCAGGTAACTTTACCTGCATCTCAAGGTCAGCTAAATGCGCTTGTTTTCTTCTTCTTGACCTCCTTGCAGATTCGCGATTAGATTCCTTCCTGAAATCACGATATGTAATGTTTGAGGACAACAAAAAAAGAAAAGAAAAGAAAAGACCATCTATGAGTTCATACCCCATTTACAACACACCTTCTAAGGCGCTTCACATCAACAGGATTTGTGCTTTGTTCACAAGGACCAGTTTCGTCATCCTCATCAGAAGGCTCAGAGGAACCACTTGTAGCTACTTTGGCTTGATTGTCTCTGTCACTTGGTTTATTAGAAGATACCGGGCTTCCAACTGCCATCATTTTGCAATTCAATCCAAATTGTTAAACTAAATGAACTAAGTTTAAGTTTATGAGCTATAATAAGAACTTAAGAGAATTAGTAATACTAAACTAAACTAACAGCTATGTATATAGATATTGCTAATTAACATAATTACCAGTGCCACACATGGATGACTGGGAATCATTAGTAGCAGAAATGGTGGAATTCTTGGTAATGACGTTTTGGGAACAGACAACGGTATTGGCATCTGCTATTCCCCCACAAGTTGAAAATGAATTTACCACATAGTCCTGCAATTAGGAAAGGGTGCATAAGCTGGAATTCTGTACATAAATTCTACTACGTATAATCATAGCTTGTTATAGCATTTCACTAACATCTATTTACTGCTAAGAAAAATAAGCTTTCCTTGGGCAGATCCTTTTCCCTCACACACCAGAGGTAGAAAAGAAAAATAAAGCAATTCTTAATGTAACATTATATGCTATCTAAATGCATGAGTTTAATTTTGATGTAGACTGAATTAAGGCTGGAAGTGAGTCAAGGCAGTTCATGAGCCAGCTCGACTCATTAATAATTCGATAAGCTAAACTCGTGAGCTGGTGAGCCGAACTTGAGCTTGGATAAGCTCAGCTCATTAGCTCGTGAGCTAGCTCGATTATATATATAATATTAAAATATAGATTAAATGCATATTTTATAATTGATAGATAGACAATACATTAATTTTTTTTAAATATTTTTTAATATATATAAGTTATAATTTATTGATATAGAATTATAGATTATGTTTCTATTATTTGAATCACCTTGTGAGCTCAAGCTAGCTCGTAAGTTTTCGTTGAATCGAGTTTGAACTTACGAAATAGGCTCGATTGGTAATGAGTTGAGTTGTGAGTCAAGCTTAATTTTCGTGAGTCGAGCTTGAATTTGGTCTAACTCGACTCAGCTCGGCTCACTTCCAGCCTTAGTCTGAATGTAAACATTTTTATTAAATATTGGCCATTTGTGAGAAATAATTACTTTTGTTAACATAATAACAGAAATAATGTGTACACTTTTGTTTTTTTCAGACTAAAAGTATGTAAAACTTAGATGCCAAAAACAAACTAACTAATTGTGTAGAAATACTATGGTCTTTGTTTTAAGATATTGTCAGGAAAATAAACTTGCAACTAACATATGCTTGATTTTTTTTTTCTTTGGGTAGATTAGCATATGCTTGATTAACTTTGCATAAATTATTTTATAAAGAAGTATGCAATATGTTGAATGAACAGTCTTTCAAAGACGAAACTAGTATTATAGATGCAGATAAAGTTTCCTATAATTGTATATTTTTTCCAACTCAACAGAAAAGGCTCGATTGATCAGACTAATCTAACAAAAATCTTTGACATAATATTATGTGGTGATTATTAGATTAAATGTACGGTTATAGGCATCTTCTTCTTCTAATAATAATTCTAAGAACTAATTTCTGCTAAAAATATGCTACTAGACTCAAACTTGGTCATGATTTTCTTCATTGGGTTACCTTTTTTAATACTCAGATATGATTTTAAACTATACTAAATCGAACCGATATTTAATTAATGTATATATCTTTTCGGTGATATAATAGCAAAATAATAGTGTAAAATTAGAAATAAAATTCAATGAATAATATAATATTTACATCCAAATAAATGATTTTAAGACAAAAATAATATTGATATAATATAGGATTCATTGAAGTTTGTGTGTTTTTTTTTGGTTTTTTTTTTTGGACCGT
>NC_029781.3:92167692-92170694 GCF_000817695.3 Arachis duranensis
TTTTTTTTTAAATAATGCATTAGTGAGTTCAATCACCGTTTTCTTAATGGCTACCTCAGCACGTAGGCTCCAAGACAAACTTTGTTTTTGTCAGGGAAGCAGACAAACTTCGAGACTCAACCGATCCTGAAACCTAAGGCTCCGTTTGGTTGATGTATTTGATGAGACATAGACACAGAGACACAGACATTAAAGACATGGACATAAAATATTTGTGTCTATGTATTGTGTTTGACAAAAATAAAAAATAAGACACATATATTTAAAAAAGACTAAATTACCCTTCATTCAACCACAAGTTTTACCACTATTACAATACACTTATTATCCCAAACAATACATGCCATCACCATTAAATTTTTATTTCTTCTAATAATTTTTTATTTCTTCTAATACCATCTTAAATTATCATTTAAATATTAAATATATAATTGTTCTTGAAAAAAAATAGAAAATGAAAGTTCAGAATTTATCAAAGATTAATCAAAATTTAAATAAATAAAAAAAATTAAATGTACAAATTTTTTTTTGAAAAAAAAGAAAAGTAAATTTAGTTGTAGAATCTAAAAGAGAAAGAGAAAAAAAAGATTTGGGAAGATAAGAAGACAAATTTTAAAAACTCAATAAGGGTAAAAGAGTAAAAAATTAGTGTCTCACAAGTTGTGTCTCAGTGTCTCACCAAATTGGAGGTACACAAATTTAGTGTCTCCGTGTCCATCCGTGTCCTCCCGTGTCCTTCGAAAATCTGTGTCTCACCAAACCAAACAGCAGACATGTGCACCGTGTACCACTGTGTCTATGTCTCAGTGTCTGTGCCTCAGTAACCAAACGCTACCTAAGGGCTGGGCCGGGTAGCTGTCTATATTTTTATTATAAAATATAAAAAATCAATTTTTTTTCTTTTACCATATAGATATAATAAAAAAAAGATTTATACCATAAAATAAAAAAATATTTCCATGAGAGGATTTTACTAGTCCTCATAAACTGACAATTACAAAAGAGCACATCTCTATCCATATATTTACTAGCGGAAACTTGCCTATTAAACTTTTATACTGTTTTAATTACTAATATATAGAATAATAAATATTGTTTAGTAGTTTATTTAATTCATATAACAAGTATATATAAAAAAAAATACAATATATCAATGGAGACTATTTTCGTCTTGAAACAAATCTGCAAATTACTCAGGAATTTTAAGGTTGAAATAAAAAGGAAAAGGTGGATACAAAATTCTTCTATATCTCTTTCATATACAGTAAATTGTATATAATTAATATTAACAACAATGAGTAAGGAATAAAAGACACATAGGACTTTAACTATTATTTTTCTGTTGTCTAATAGGAGGAGAATCTAAATATCTCAAAAAAAAACTCTTATTTTTAACGATTAAAAAAATTATAAATAGAATAATATTATAAATCTAACTTTTTCAGTTAATATCAATTAATTTTTTTAAAATTATTTTTATTTATCTTAAATTTTAATCATAAATTATAAATATTTAACTTAAATTTTATGCTTTAAATCCTAAAAAAATTAGTTAATATTAATTGACTAAAAAATAGGTTCCAATCTTTTTTCTTAAATAAATTTCTTGATATCGAAAATATTCTAAACAGGCTCGAGTGCTAAGTGACAAAGCAAAATTAGTCTCGGCCAGAAACCATGGGCCCCATTGTCCCACTTGAAATCAAGCATGCAAAAAACTTAAAAAAAAAATAAAAAAATAAAAAAGCAAGAAAAAGTGGCTTATACGGCTATATGCGAAGCCAAAGTGGTGCGTTCACACAAGTTTCCCAAAGTTCACATCAGCATGTCCCAGTCCCTCTCATTCACGAACCCACTTCATTCATTATTCACAACCACCCCCACACCCTGTTTTTCATTTTATTAAACCCTCTCAAGTCTCAACCAAATACCTCCTGAAAATTCCTACACTATCATATCATACCACACTTACTCTAAATTATTTCACAAACAAAACTATTGCAATCATCTTCCAACTAAATCATTTTTCTTATTTCTTTTATTTTTATGGCCGAAATTAAAAGTTTATTATTATTATTATTGTTGTTGTTAATTAATCAATTAATTAAGGAAGCGTTGGGCGCGCAAGCTGAATTCAACGGTCACGAGTAACGAGGTTGCCACGTCATCCAAAAGGTCTTGACGCCTGATGACGTGGCATAAGACGGCGCCAAAAGTTACTTTTCAGTTTCAATGAAAAACACTCACCGGATTTTCGGCGCCGTCACCGACATAGCAGAATCCGCCGGTGAGGACGGTGGCAGATAAAACGCCGCTGCCTCTCAAGTCGGCGGGCTTGACGTCGTCCCCGTTGGGAGATCCGTTGGATGCTTCGTCGAATCCGATCATCGTCCTCCACCATTCAAGATCCGACTCCGTCGCCGCCATCCTTTTGAGGTCGCCGAAGTCCGGGAACACCGCCGGCAGTGGCGGGGATTGAGGCGCAGCCAGAACTCCGGGCGGTTACTTCGCAGAGAGAGAGAGTAAGAGAGAGAGAGTGTGAAGAGAGGGAAAAGGGAATGAGTGAAGAAGCTGGAGGGGTATAAGTAGGAAAATGGAATTTGTTTAATTAATTAAAAATTAATTAAAAAATAGAAAAAGAAAGAAAATAAAGGTGAAATGGGCGGCAGATGATGTTAAAACGTACCAGAAAGTTAATGGCGATGTGAAATCACGAAAGTGACCCGATTCCTCACGTGTAATTACGTGTTGGACCCGTGAAACTTCGTGCTTGTGTTTCGAAGAAAAAAAATATATTTATTTAATTAGATGTAATTAATTAAAAAAAGAGATATAGAACTAATGAAATATTTATATAATATGTATAATAAAATTTAAAAATATTAGATTTAATAGAATATTAGATGTTTATTATTTATCGTTTTCAAATAATTATTTTAGATAATATAAATATATTGTATTTAAAAAATTAATAATATTTTATTATAAATATTTATTTTTAA
>NC_029781.3:92170942-92180028 GCF_000817695.3 Arachis duranensis
AATCTTATGAAAATATGAAACATAGAGAAGAGTATTGAGAATGATAAAAAAAAATCTTCATTGCGATATTAAAAATAACTATTATAAATTAAATAAACTTTGAATTTATTTCCCAAAATATCAAAAACTATTTTGAAACTTTTTAATAACATCAAATAAAATAATAATCTAAAATGCCAAAGAATAATAATAGGTGTAAGATTATGAAAATTATATTTCTACCATTATAAAAAATTATAAGTACAATGATCGATTTTGTGACTAAAAGAATTAAAGATTAATTTTTTATTTTGGTTGCTAAAACAGTTGCTAAATTAAAAAATAATAATCGATTTTAGCTATTAATTTCATTCTAGTTGAAGAAAAATATTATTAATAGCCAAATCAATTGTTATTAGTGACCATTTTCATTGGTCATTGAAATCAATCGTTAAATGGAATTTAACGATCGATTTAGCAGTCAATTTTTTTTTAGTCTTAAAAATTTTATATCCGTTACTATTCTAATAATTTTTTGTATGTACTATATATATAATTTTTTATTTTGAAACAAATGCCCTTATAACAAAGATTTTATATTAATTAAATATCTATATAAATTATTTAATTTATTGCAATAAAACTAACATTTTTATATTATAATTTAACTTTTTTCTAATTTTAATAAAATCATTGATGTATTGTAAGTTACAAATAAAATGTAATAAGATCGAACAGTCCACTACTATACGAATATTTTGAATTTTTTCTTAAAAGATTTTTTAGGTTACATGTATAGTAACCAATGCTTGAAATTAACCGAATCTCAAATCTCATCGAGTAAGTTCATTTATACAATTATGAGTTCAAGAAGAAATAAAACCTCTGGTCTCTCTCTCACACTTTTTTTTATGGTATAAATTTACAACAAAGGGAATAATTGAGTGCGAAATGGGAATAAGATCCCCCCTCATAAAAAAAAATTCCCATTTCACAATGAATAATGATTATTGTTGATTAGCTTATTGAATAAATGGAAAATAATAGCCAAATTAAATACTACAGATCTTGATTTGATTTTAAATCTTGTGTTATGATAATCACAACTTAACTTTGTTACCACTAGTGTTCGTACATTTATAGTTTAGATTTAATTATTCTGTTGATTTATATATAATTTTATTAAATTTATAATTAAGTTTTTATATATTCTTTTAGTTAAATTTTTATATTATTTTTTATTTTATAAGTAGATTATTATTAATGTAAAAATATTAGAATTAATGGAATATATTTTCACAAATTAAAGATATATATAATTAAGAATCTAATTAGATATTTGATTATATATATTTTTTTAAAAATATTCCGTTTATTTTAATATTTTTGATACAAATAAATTTAATAAAACTATAGATACTAACAAAATAATTAAATCTTTAATTTATTGATTGTTCTAACCACTTCGATTTTGATTGGTGGGGTGTTAATAATCAAAATCATCTTTGGAAGGTCACTTGATCTTCATTTTGGTCTCCGAAAAATAAAATCAATCAAAGTAATCCCACAAAATAACTACGTTGATTAAGTTCGTCTTTCTGTCATCTGAGTGACTAACATGAACGTTTGCTGACTTGGAACGTTAACTGACAGCGTAGCAATCCCAAAACGATGTAGCTTTGTTTTTTTTGCCGCAAGTCATGATACGACGTCGTTTTATCTCTAGAATGAATATTCAAACGTTTCTCCCTATCACCACTCCTCGATTTCTTTTCTTGAAAGTGCAATCCAAAACTTTCTCTTCTTCGACGAGCACCGTCTGTCCCTCACTGCTCCTGGCCCCGCCATCGCCGCCATCATCCCTCTTAGCCTTATCAACTTCCCTCTCCCTCGCTGTTCACCACTTCCACTCCTTCGCCATCCCCGCTCGACGACGTTCCACCCGTAATCGCAGGCGCTGTCTGCTTCCTTTGCCTCAGGCTCCACGACTTCTGCACTGCCTCCTCCACCCCGGCCACTTTAGTTATCTCTATGTCATTCTGCTTTGCCTCCTCCTCTTCGGCCTCATGCTCATTATTGGTGTTGCTGATGTGGTTATAAAGTGGAGGAGTGTCATTTTTGTTTTGGTTTTAGTTGTGGCTATTGCTATGGTGGTTGCAAGAGAAAACAACATAGCGGTTGGTCTTTGGTGGTCGCGATCCGACACATGGTAGGCGGTTATTATTGGAGTCAGAGTCATGCTTGTGACTAGGGATGGCAACGGGTCCCCATGGGGGCAGGGACATGCCCCCCACCCCCAATATCCGTTCCTGTCCCCGCCCCATCCCCACGACGGGTAACGGGAACTCCGTATCCGTTGGAGACCTGGATCTCCGCGGATATCTGCGAATTTTTGTAAAAATTAATAAAAATTGAAAAAAATGAAACAAAGTTTGAGAAAATTAAAGATAATCTTCAATTGTCATTACAAACATAATATCCATAGTCTTTAAAGACTTAAATAGCAATAACAACAAACATAAACATCCAAACATATCCATAAACAACCAAATATTACATAAACAACAAACCATATTCATAAACAACCAAACAAAGTTCATCACGTCGTAAAAACATAATTCCACAATCTCAATCTTCTTTTCATCCCGTAATGGTAGTGATGATAGATTCTGACTTACTTGAATCCTACATCAACAAGAAAACAATTTAAAGTTAAAATCATATAATAACTCAATAAGTCAGTAATATAAAAACATAGTATGTTATAATTAAGAATCTAATTACCCTAATTAGAAATCAGAATCAGAAATTCAAAAATTAGAATATAATTACCCTAATTCAAAAATCTAAATTCAGAACCCAAAATTAACTCAAATATAAATTAAAAATCAGAAATTTAGAATCAGAATCTCATTAACCTAACTCAAAAATTCAGAATCTAATTACCCTAATTAGAAATCAGAAATTCAGAAATTCAAAATCTAATTATCCTAAATAGAAATTAGTATAAAAAATTCAGAAATTCAGAGATCAGAACTTAATTACCCTAATTCAGAAATTCAGAATCTAATTACCCTAATTAGAAATCAGAAATTCAGAAATCAGAACCTAATTATCCTAGTTCAGAAATTCAGAATCTAATTACCCTAATTAGAAATCAGAATCAAAAATTTAGAAATCATAACGTAATTACCCTTATTTAGAAATTCAGAATCTAATTACCCTAATTAGAAATCAGAATCAAATTCAGAAATTCAAAAATCAGAATCTAATTACCCTAAATCAGAAATTCAAAAATTCTTGAACTAAATCAACCTAATTTAGAAACAAAAATTCAAAAACCACAGGACTGACTTACCCGACGAAGAAAAGGGACAGACCAGGGAAGACCAGCGATTTGGCGAACGAACGGGGAAGAAGAGAGGATGACGACCGGCGACGAGTCTGCCGCGACGAGGAGAAGATGACGACCGGCGACGACGCGACAAAGAGAAGAAGACGATGTGGCCACGACAGTGAGCTCTCGAGACCTGCAGTGAGCGACTGAGCCACTCAGGGGGTGGGAGGCAGCGCTAAGGGACCCAGAGGGTGGGAGGCGGCTGTCGGCGGTGTTCGGGAAGGAGACAGGAGGGGCTGATGGTTTGAACTTTGAGGAGGAGTGGAGGGGAGAGGAGACGAGACTGTGGCGCTGAGGGACCTAGAAGGTGGGAGGTGGCGGTCGGCGGTCGACGATGTTCGAGTAGGAAACAGGAGGGGCTGATGGTTTCAACTTTAAGGAGGAGTGGAGAAAAGAGGAGACGAGACTCTCACTCTCTGTCTTTAAAGCATATATGAGTATATGATGGCTAGGGTTTTTCCAATGGTTCAAATATTATATATATTATAGAAATTTTCATCTTTTCATATAAATGGGGATTTAACGGGTCTCCACAGGACGGGGACCTCTACCTTCGCCCCCGCCCCGTCTCCCATCTCCGCAAATAGAAATTACCCTCATACCTACCCCCGGCGGGTAAATATAATCCCCGCGGGTACCCGCCCGCCGGAAATTTTTGCCATGCCTACTCGTGATCGTAAACAGGGCAGCGAAAGCGGTGGCGGTGGTGGTTGTTGTTGGAGGTGGTTGTGCGGTGGGTCTTGGCAGTGCTGGTACCTTCTTATTTTAGAAATGGTAAAGTGAAGCTGTGAAGAGGCTGAGATTTCAACGGTACGGTGCTGTAGCCATTCACATGTTTTCTCTTCTTTGTTTCGTCGGTGAAGAAGAAAAACAACAACAAAAGTTAGTTGAAACTTGAAACGTTGTTGTACATAAGGTGAAAAGGTGAAAAATCCTGGCGTAAGGGAGAAAAATTGAATAAGGGATGATTGTAGAAGATGATGATGAATTTAGGATTAGAATTCAAATACTGGGATTGATTTAACTTAATTTAACAAATTTATCTGCTCAGCATCATTAACATGGCTAAAGTTTGAGGTGTGTTATGCTGTTAATTAATACTGAGATAACAGAAGGACGAATTCGACTAACACAATTATTTTTTAGGGATTATTTTAATTAATTTTATTTTTTAGAGACCAAAACGAAGATCAAATGATCTTTTAAAGACGATTTTAATCATTAACTCGATGATGGTGGTGGGAGAATTTTATTCAAACTCAACCACAATTCATTGTTGTAGTAGACTAGTAGTTGTTCTATTTACAATAGAATAGTAGAAAAATAAAAGGCAAATATATACTAATATACAGGTAGAATAGTTAGGATAAATATTATCAGTATCAGTTTAAATAAAGGTTATATATCGTGGATTATTTTTATAAAAGTTTATATTAATTTAAAATGATTTGAAATGTTTTTTTATAGATTAAACTTTACAATAATATAAAAATTAAATTTAAAAGATATAAATTGATAGATTATAGTCATATATTATTGATAACTTTTTTATAAACTTAGGTACAAATTAAATGATTTTTATGATATGTTATTATATAAATCACCTGTTGGATCAATAAAAATCAATTTAAATAAAGAAATATGAAACATGCATGTAACTTTGTTTAAAATGGAACCGGTGTAATTTGATCCATATTTTATAACATGCATCTCCATGCTTCTACTCCAGAATAAAACTTGCGAAAATCCTTTAACTAATCACCATCCTTATTATTTATTTATTTATTAATTATTATTATTATTATTATTATTATTATTATTATTATTATTATTATTATTATTATTATTATATTGTCGAATTTACTGTGCCATAAAAAGACTCTTACGAAAATATATTATCCACAGATTTTAAATTAAATTTGTAATTGATGTTTATATTGGATAAATGGTCAAATTCAACATTAAAAAATCACTCGTTTTTTAAATTAGTTCTCAAAAATTTTTTTAATTAAATTTGTTCTTGAAATATTTTGAATTAATCGTGCTAATCTTTCTGTTATTGTTTTTGTTGACAGTGCTAAAATTTGTTAATGTGGCGCGTTAAGTGATACTACAATACACATAGAAGTCTTAACTGACTATTAACATGATAAGTTTATGAAATTAGATCAAATTAAAATGTAATTGAGGGGAGAACTTAAGGCATTGGAATCCCTCAATTAGGAATTGATTTGATCTAATTTCATAAATTTATCATGTTAACTGCTAATTAGGACTATTAGATATATGTTGTAGTATCACTTAACGTGTCACATCAACAAATTTTGACACCGTAAGCAATAGAAGTGATAGAAGGACTAAAATAACTAATTTAAAATTTTAAAAAATAAATTTGATTAAAAAATATTTCAAAGACTAATTTAAAGAATGAATAATTTTTCAGAAATTAATTTAACTATTTACTTAGTCTATATTAGATGTGAAAAATCATGATCTGAGTTGATTTTAAGTTAGAGAGGTTTGGAAGAGGAATTGCGAGAGAAGAACACGAATCAAGTGAAAACTTCATAAACTTTATTTCAAAAATAAAACCCTATTAAAAAATCATCTAACTCAACCTTATATATTATGCTCTAAATAACAAACTCCGAACCTATTGACACAAAACTGAAACTAACTATGCTGATATGGAATCTACATTAACTAATTAAGCTAAGTTGGAGCTAAGTTAATTTCTATTTATAATTTGAACCTTGCTGCAAATTACATATTATGTCAAACCCTCTCTCAAGTTAGGATTATACAAATCTAACAATCTAAACTTGGAATACATTCGTAGAGAAAGGACCCGGTGCCAGAGTCTTGGTAAGAAAATCCGCCAACTGATCTTTAGAACTGACTGACATCAGATGAATAAACCCTGAAAGCAATTTCTCTCACACAATGTGGTAATCCACCTATATGTTCTTTGTTTTTTCATGGGAGATGGGTTACGAGCAATATCAATTGTTGATTGATTGTCACAAAAAATGGTAATTGGCCTTTAAAGTGGCATGCCAATGAAGTTCATCGAGAAGGAAATCCATCATGCCTCACAAGTAGCAGCTGACAAAGCTCGATACTCAGTCTCTGTTGAAGATCATGCCACTGTGTCTGCTTTTTACTCTTTCAACTTATAAGGGAGCCACCAAGCATGAAGCAGTATCCAGAAATAGACTTGCGAGTTTTTGCACAAGTTGCTCAATCAGCATCAGCAAAGCCATAACTGTGCGAATCCAAAGCCGAAGGGAAGAAGATACCTTGAGCTGGCTTTGCCCTTCAGATATTTAAGGACCCTGAAGGCAGCATCTAGATGAGTAGTGGTTACACAGTCCAAAAATTGAGCCAGCCTCCCCACTCCATAAGAGATATCAGGTTGAGTATTGATCAAGTAAAGCAAATGCCTAACGAGCTGCCTGTAAACAATGCAATCGGCTAGCGGTGAACCGGATTCTCATGAAAGCCTCTGAGTGCAAGTATAGTCAATTGGAGCGAAGAGGGGTTTGCACTCAAAATAACCAAAATCATTAAACAAATCAATTGTGTACTTCTTTTGGTAAATGTGAATGGCTGAAGTTGACCTTGGAACCTCCATGCCTAAGAAATATTTGAGGTCTCCTAAATCCTTAATATTGAATTTTGCATCCAAAGTGGCTTTAATGTAATTAATCTTAGCCAAATCATCTCCAGTCAACATAGACCAAAATTGTAGTGAAATCTTCGGGTCTGCGCTTCACAAAGAGAGAGTGATCATCCACACATTTTTGGTACTCTACATCAACCAGAGTTTGAGCCAGCTTAATATTCCATTTTCTACTAGCCTGCTTCAACCCATGCAATAACTTTTACAACTTGCAAACAAGTCCTGGTTTCTTAGTGCTCAACCCGGGTGGAACCTTCATATACACCTCATTGTCCAAGTCACCATGGAGAAAAGCAGTATTGACGTCAAGCTGCTTGAGGTGCCATCCTTTTGCTGCAGTAATAGCCAAAATTACTCTCAAGGTAGTCATTTTGACTACAGGACTGAAAGTATCAGCATAATCAACTCCTTGCATTTGCGTGAAGTTCTTCGCCACTGAACGGGCTTTATGTCGTTTAATAGAGCCGTCCATGTTGAATTTGACTTGAAATACCTACTTACAACTAACAGCCTTTTTGCCATGTGGGAGTTTAGTTAGTTGCCATGTTTGATTCTGATCCAGAGCCTTGAGTTCTGCTTGAATAGCCTCTCTCCAGCAAGGATGAGCAGCAGCCTTTTCATAGGTACTAGATTCTAAATTTGATAAAATGGCGAGGGAGAAAGCTTGTACTTTGTATTCAGTTTCTCATAGGTATGATGTGAGATATGATACAAATTTAATGATTCATAACTGCTGGCAATGTTAGTTATCATACAGTGATAGTCAATCAACTAAGTGGAAAATTTTCTATTTCTCAAGGATCTTCTGGCAATGCTATCATGAGAATGCATGATATCATAATGGTTCATGTGGTTTGTATTTTATGATGCAGAGGATAATTGTGGTGCTATAATAGTGATGTCTGAATTGAAATTGGAATGTGCAGAATATGAATGCAATTCATTATGCATAGTGGATGTGTCAGGAATGTGAGTATTCATTGAATCTTTATGCAAAGGATGCATGTCAATATGTGAATTGGATGAGGTGGTATCATTATGAATGTCTATAGAATGACGAATGTGAAGTGAGGGCTGCATAATATATAAGTCATGATAAAAAAATGTCAATATTGTTTAGGGGATATACTGATGTGGTACTATTTGGACCTGAATTGTGTGGCATTTATAAAGCCGGATTATGAGTTGAAAAAGAGAAACAATTTTCATAAAATGAGCCTTTTGAGAGACAAAAATATTTTTAGATTGCATGTTTATGAGGTGAAAGCCTTTGGTTCCATCCTTAAACCTCAAGAAGGTTGCTTTTCGAGCTCTCTGATTCAATTTGGACCTTAAAGCTGTAAGAGTAGAGGCAAAGACTAAGCAGCCAAAAACCTTCAAATTCAACATATCAGGAAGCTTATTGTGTAGAGTTTTATAAGAACTAACATCATTGAGAGTGTTGCTGGACAGTCTATTAATTAAGTGAACAACATGAGCCACAACAAAAATTGCCTAAAGCAATGTAAAACATTTGATTGAAAAAGTAAGATTCTAGTAACACCTAAATTCTAATATATGCTGATGTTTTTTCTCTACAATCTCATTTTGCTTTGAAGTTTCTACACAAGAGGTTTGATGGATAATGCCACTAGTTACAAAATAGGATTTGAGAGTAAACTCAAGCCTATTGTCGATTCTAATGCATTTCACTTGTTTATCAAATTGCACCTTTATAAAATTAATAAAATTCTGAACTAAGTAAGAAGCTTCTGATTTAGTTTTCATAAAAATAATTCATGTAAATATGCTCTTTCCATCTACTCCAGTTAAAAAATATCGATGTCCTTTATTCGATGAAATGGATATAGAACCCCAAATATCCATAAGAACCAAATAAAAACATTCATCAATTTTAGTCAAGTTGTAATAAAAACTTAATTTCTTTTGCTTGGCCAAGTGATAAGAGTCACAAGGCACTTTATTATTATTACAATCTATAAAGGAGCAGTTCCTTTTCATGATGCTCAATTTATGCAATGGTAAATA
>NC_029781.3:92180201-92183366 GCF_000817695.3 Arachis duranensis
CTCTAGGTTGACTATTCCTTGTCTATTACCATTCTCCACATTTAGCTATGCAATCATCTTCAATATGAATCGATCATGTATCTCACAATGCTCATAATTTATTAGTAACTGGAAATTTAAAATTGATGTCAGCTTTTTGAAACCAAAATCAATTTAAAATCAAAAGAGGGGATGCATAAAACATTTGTCAAATAGAACCGGTTAGAAAATTCAATGGTACCAACAATAGTGCTTATTGTTTTGTTACCATTGAGTAGTTTAACAATTATTGGTTCTATTTTTTGAAAATTTTTTAAATCATTTATATTAAAAGTGACGTAATCAGTGGCACCCGAGTCAATAACCCAGAATGCAGACTTTGGTTTGACAAAAACTCATAATTTTTATACTGAAGTACAAAAAAAAAAATTTTACCTTGAGTTGAGGTTTGAATTGAATTGGTTAGAACTTGATTTGTACCCTGAGATGGATGTTGAACCCGCTTTTCTTTAAGAAGGTCTAGCAAGGCCAACCTTTTTTCTGGAGTGAATTCAAGGCTGTGCACTTCACTATTCTCTTGATGACAGTTAGTATGTGATTGTTGTTCACTAAAATGCTCACCATTTTCTTTAGTGAACATGTAATTTGTGATAGTATTGTACTTCTGTCTTGGTTTCAAATTTGGAAAAAATCCATCCTTCTTGTAGCATACATCTTCAGTGTGTCCTTGCTTCTCACAATATGAGCACATCATTTTAGTTCCCCTCCCTCGACCTCCATGTGCAGCTCTTCCACGCCTTCTTCCTCTGCCTCTGCCAGCTAAGAAATCTTGAAATGGTGGCGAGCCTCTGCTGTGGCTTGATTTGAACAACAACCTTGAGCCATATGCATCCGTACTTGTCAATTGCCTCTTCTGCTGTGTAAGCATCGAAAACAACTTGTTCACACCGAGTAGGGGACTATTAGCATGATTTGGGATCTTATAGTCGATTATTACTCATTTAGGCCTCTTAAGAGCCTCATCAATTGGTCTTCAAATATGTGCATTCACATTATGGCCAGTCCACAAGAGCACTCTTCAGTGCACATCACAAATTAGGCACTTGTCTAAAATTATTTAGCTCTTCCCCAATCTGCTTTAATTTTGTGAAATAGCTCATAATGTTCAAATCTTCTTACTTAATTACAAACAATTGTTCTTGCAATTTAGCAACTCTAAATTGATCGCCTTGGTAGTATTTATGTCATAGGTCTTTTCACAAATCAGCAGCTATGTTACTCCATATCACACTGTCTAAAATTTTAGAACTAAGGAATATGTTGATCCATGAACAATGTATTCTTGCATTTCTCCCATGCATTAAAGTTAGCATCACCTTCATCAGGTCTTTTGATTGTTCCATCAATAAACCTTAGCTTATTTTTGGACCTAAGAGCTAGTGTCATCGCACGAATCCAGCTTCCATAGTTACGAGGAGTAAGAATGATTGGTGTAATTGGCGTACCTGAATTTTTCCCATGGTGTATGAAATAGGGACTCGAAGGATCTTGCATTGAGTTCATGTTGCTTTGTGACATTTGCGATTGAAGACTTGAAAGCTGATTCAGAAGATGCGCCAATGCATTCACATCCATTTGCATTGCGCCGCTTGAGTTGTGTGAGCCATCCTCTGGAGTTTGATTATTTACCATTTGAGGTTCTGTCATGATTGTAAATCAATGAATCTTGTAAAAGCATATTCAAATCTTCTTTCCTGACACTTGTTGATCGGAACACTTGCTGCAACAATTAAGAAGTCAGTGAAACAAGCTCTCATCAAACTCTATCGTGCGAGTTTCAGAGAAGAGGCGTTAGGGATGTATGCGGATCGGATCGGATCGGTCAGATATCGGGTATATCCGCATAATTGAACCTTCTCGTTTTAATCATATTTCTATGTAAAAAATTCAATAAACATATTTCTTTCACACTTTTAAACCTATTTATTCATAAAATATTTTTAATCAATTTTTTTTAAATAACAAAAATAAAATAATACAATATATGAATAATAACTAATAACTGAAACATACAAACAAGTAAATATAATACCACATATATATTTATTTATTTTTTAATTGTTATTATGCGGATATGCGGATCCGTGGATCGGATACACAGATGCAGAGCAGATATCCACGATCCGATCCTTAATTAAAGGGTACGGATCGGATCGGATCGTATCCACAATTTTCAGATCGAATGCGGATATTTATCGTGGATCTGTGGAAACGATCCGATCCATAAACACTCTTAAGAAGTGTAAAGTGAGAAGAGGTACAGATGAAGAGAATTGGTCAGAAAGAAAGGAAATGGTGGAATCAAAAGAATTTGCAGAACCAATTTTTTAAATTTATCTTTTTGCACTTGATCACTTTTCACGCTTACTACACAGTATAAAAAAAATCATAATTTGAGTTGATCTTAAGTTAGAAAGTATTGGAAGAAGAATTGAGAGAGACAAACATGAGTCAAGTGAAAATTTCACAAGCTTTATTTCAAAAATAAACCCTATCAAAATATCATGTAACTCAACCTCATACTATGTTCTAAATAATAAATTCCGAATTTATTGGCACAAAACTGAAATTAACTATACTAATATCGAATCTGCACTAACTAATTAAGCTAATTTAGAGCTAAATTAATACTATTTACAATTTGAATCTGGCTGCAATATATATACTATGTCACAGATAGGACTGCACATGAATCGGATAATATCCGCATATTCGTAGTAATTATCCGCATCCGATCCGAATTTTGTGGATATTATCCAATCCGCAGTGCCATCAAATCAGATCAGATCCAATTTGCACTATGGTAGGATTGGATTGCGGATTTAATAGCGATATCCATAGATCTGATCCGCAAATCCACATATCCGCACGTCTCATATAAATAGCATAGTTTAAGAAAGTAAACCCTAATGTGATATGAATTTTAGTGTGTTGTTTTATGAATTTTATGATATTTTATTTTTAATTTTTTATGTTGTACTTCAACCTAGAATAATTAAACTTAAATCTTGTGTTATTATTTTTTTTTATTCAAGAGAACTTTTATTGAAATATTTTAGGAATAAATAAGATTAAGCAGGTAAAAAATAAATTTTATAGATATTTTTTTATAAAAATAGTCAAATA
>NC_029781.3:92183404-92184591 GCF_000817695.3 Arachis duranensis
TCAAATAAAATCTTAAAATAATTTTTTTAAATTATACAAATATACTCAATATCCAATCCAATTTATAAATATGCGAGTCAGATCTGACCTAAAAAATACAAATATTGTATCTGATCCGATTCTATAAATACCGTACGGATCAAATATAATTTTATACATATTGAGTCCTATTCATAGACCTCGAGCAAATAGTTCTTCAATTATTTCCTTGGTACAGAATAGAACTATTTGGAATTTAGGTTACTCGTAGCTAGGTAGATATATAGGGCAAGTACATACACATATAATATTATTATATTGTTTCAAATTTCAATCCTAGTGAAATTTCAACACACGTTATGTAGATTATACAACTTTTAAAAGTAATTAGGCATATATCATCGTTTCTTTCGAATATACATAATAAAGATTAAAAAATGTTAAAAGGGTCATTATAATTTATTATTTTTAATTATTAATTAATGATTAATATTTAAAAATATAAGATAAATATATTATTAAATTATTAAATTAAATAAATTAGACTAAAAAAATTAAATTAATAATTAAAAATAATAAATTGTAATAATCTCTTAGTACTTTTCATAAAGATTACTACTGTTACTAAAACTATAACTAATAATAAAGCATTTGTTGCCATTTTAGTTTATCTTAATTATAACATTGTAATTTGTAAGTATCCATATATATATTCTTTTAGTAACATTAAGAGCCACAAAGCTATATAGTTGCCACAGTTGGCAATCACATTCTTAATCATGATAAAGTTTTCTTTCTTAACAACAAATGAAAGAGCTTTGGATCTTCCATCAAGACATTTTACCTTTTTATTTTGTTATTTTTCTCTAACCCATAATTGAAATTTGGGATGTATATATGTTCAAAGCAAAAATTATTCTTTCATAATTATTAATATTATTGGCATATAAGCCAAAGTTGTTCCACACTATGCCCTATTGCATTGGGTTCCAACTTCTAAACCAAGTATAGGAGGCTTGGCTATAAATAAAGGTGGCTTATGTCACTTGGTTTAATCTTCATCTACAATTTCATAGCTGTAACCAATTAGGTTGGAATTTGGAAATAATCTAGCTAGCTAGTAGTATGAGTAAATTTTATGAAGATGGTGTTTTAATGAAGAGTGATTTTTTTATATAATAGTAGAGGGAAAAAATATTATGTGGAAT
>NC_029781.3:92184618-92186646 GCF_000817695.3 Arachis duranensis
ATGAACTCTTCACAAAAAAAAAAAAAAATTCAAATATTTTTTCTTTTGGAGAGAGCACATTTAATATAAGAAAATGACTTTATTATTATAATTGGATAAGATGTGGAGATTAGGTTGATTTGAGTTTCACATCTTATTTAATATATATAAGATGAATCAATTTGTTAAACAAAAGATTTTTTTTAATTTTTATTGGAGACTAATTTGTCAATTTTTCTTTCGTTAAGGATCAATTTATATATTGTAAAAACAAAAACTATTGTAGACCAATTTAAAGTATTATTAAGTCCATACTTATTGATTATAAAAAATTTATACAATATCAGAAAGGATTGTGGATACAAATCTAAATGATCAAATCCAATAATCTCTCTTTTAAATTTTTTTAATTGTATTTATCAAAAAATCAATACCAAAGTCCAAAGCCAATGATTTAGATTGATTAGTCCATTAAATATTGATGGAATGGGGTTTGGTGAATTCTTTATGTTGGGCCTAGGGGTGCACAGACCCGGGCCGGCCCGAAGATCCGGTCCGGTCCCGAACACTTTAAGAACTAATTTGGTGTAATTTCATCGGGTTTAGGGTCGGATACGGGTCTCAAAAATAGACCCGGTCATTATTTCGGGTCGGATCCGGACCATAGCTCGGGTCACCCGAAGTCGGTTCGGTGGCCCGGTCATCATACACAATTAATATTTTGTTATTAGTGATGGATCATGACTATTCTTATGTGAAATTTAAGTATTGTAAACCTTAATATTTTGTGTTATTAGTCATTATAAGACTATAAGTTAATGTTTTATATTTAGAATGCATAAGACTTTAGACTAATACATAAGATTGTGTTATTTGTATTGATTTAAATATTTGGTATTATTAGACAATATTAGTATTGATTGTAGTTATGTTTTAGTATTGATTGTGGTTATGCTTTAATTTTGAAGAAGGGTTGATTCTTGTTATATTTTTCTAAGTTGAATTTTACCATGTTAACTAATGGTTGGAGTCTTGGAAATTTGGATATTTTTATATGCTAGCTTACAAGAAGGTATTAACGTAATGTAATGTTAATGGCCCGGTTTTCACCCGGTATAATTGTGGCCCGGAAGTGTATTGGTTTCATCGGGTCTAGGGCCGGGTTTGAGTCTAATAAATAGACCCGATGTATATTTCGGGTCGGGTCTGGGTCACATCAAACCTGGCTTCACTCGACCCATGTGCACTCCTAGTTGGGCCATTCAAAAATGAACAATATAAGATGACTAGAATTTATTATTTTTGGTTATTAATTAGTTATTGATATTTAAAAATATAAAATAAAATGTTATTAAATTATTAGATTAAATAAATTAAATTGATAATTAAATAATAATAAAAATAATAAATTTTAATGATTCTTAACATTTTTTGTCAAAAGTCTTTTTAATAATATGGTAAAAAAAATTGATGTATTAAAAAAATTTATTCATTCAATCAGATTTAGATTTATGTATATATTTATATTTGTGGATCGGATGTCGGTTGTTTTAACCAAATTTCCAAAGCAATTTTGGGGTCATTGAAATTGCTTTGAGAGTATGGTGTTAGATATTATTTTTATTTATGTATTCTTTATTATATCATCGGTTGGTAGTAAAATTTTGAAGCCAACAACACTTGGTGGGACTTTGGCTGCTTGGCATAGAAGCCAAGTCCCCCATAGATTGGGAATCCAATGCCATTTACATGGGAGGCTTAACTATTAAGTACCTTCAATATTGAAATTTTAATAAATGCTAGCTGTTATTAATGTTGGAACTTGGAAATGATACTTTTATACATATAAAGGTGTAATTATTTTGTTAATTTTTATAATTTATCACATTTTTAATTAGATTTTTACAGTTTAAAAATTTATAATTAGATTTTTTTAATTGTTATTTTTAAAAAAAATACAACAATATTAGAATATTAATTTTTAGGATATTTCATAATTCATTCTACGTCAAATACTAAAACGAATATTTCAATAACAAATTATATTAT
>NC_029781.3:92186862-92201045 GCF_000817695.3 Arachis duranensis
AGAAGAGTATTTAATTACTTTAAAAAAATGGCTTTAAAGTCAATAATTCAAACAGCTTTATTTGTTGTCTTTTTTCTATTTAAAAAAAAATAGTTTTCTAAAATATATATTGCTGTCAAACAAGATTTTTTTTTTCGAAATTGATTTATTTCTTTATAGTAATTCCTTTTAGTCAGACATTACTTTATACTTGTATTGAAGCCTAACATAGGCAGCACCAATGAGATCGGTGTCCAAATTCCAAACCCCAACAAACACAACACACAAATAATAAAACCTTAGAATTTATTTTTTACTTTTGAAAAAGCATTAAAAGCAAAACAAAAAGGCATCAAATATATGTGCCTTAATAATGTGGTTTTATGTATACGTATGATGTACGGAAAGCGACAGAAACACAGGACACGACATGATACGAGACATATCGACACACAAATTTTAAAATCTTATAAAATATGAGGATACGCATAAATAAATTGTAATGATATTTTGATATTTTATTAATATTAAAATATAAATTAATTTTTTAATTATTTTTAACGTTTTATTTTAATTAAATCAAGTATTTAATTTTTTTATTTTAATAAATAATAATATATACTATATTTAAATTTATTTTAAAAATATATATTAAGAATAAGATTGGATATGCTGACACGTGATGATATTTATATGTGTTCAAGTATGTTCGGTGAAAATTTTTTTAGTTTTTATTAAGACACATTTTAAACACAACAGATATACATATTAAACGAATATCGATAAATATCATATCTAAAATATGTCTGATATACAGATACAACAACTCAGTGAAGTATCCATACTTCATAAATGTATACATAGGCAAGAATGGAAGGAGAAGAATGAAGAATGCATGCATGTATGTATCTATGTATGAGAGGGGGCAAGATGTGAGTTAGGGCACTTACAAGTGGGTTTCTGATTTCTTAAGGTGGAAGTTGTTCAATTAAAGTAAAGGATTTTTGATTGGGACAAGCACCGACCCTAAAGCATAAAGTTGGTAACATATTATTACTCATACTTTATGGGTGGTGTTAAAAAAGCAGGTTAACCCTCACTTTCTCTCTCACTTCTTCTAAACCCAACTAGCTATACATTTGCATTATTATACGTTAGTTAGTACGTTACCAATTATATATTTCTTTTCTTATATTTTATATTGATGGGTATCTCCTTATACTAGGTGACACTTATTAATTATTATACTTATGTGTGGATTAATAGGCACGTAATGTTTAGTTAGGGTTTATATTTGAATTTAACTAATTTATGTTTTAAGAGCTCATCTTAAAAAATAATAAATTTTTTAAATATTTTTTATATATTTAATACATAAAAAATATTAAAAAAAATTTTTACAATAATTTTTGTAAATTTTTTTTTATGATATGCTTTAATCTATATCCCTAAGCTATGACACAAATTAGCAAAATCCTTTATATTTATATTGTTGAATAATTTTTTATACGGTGTGAGCTTTTATGAGTTAATCGCTGAATTGTAATATCTTATTTTATAAATTAAAAATAGTTTTATATTACTAATAAAATTTATTATTTTTTATTAATATTTGGTTAATATTCTAAAATTTATACTCAAAATTCTTAATTTTAATAATATAAAAATAAGATAATGTCCAAATATTGATAAAAAAGTGTTACTGTCTAACTTTTTCATAAATTAATTGTGTGAATTTAATAAAAATTAATAGGTTTAAATAAGTATTTGATGGTCGCGTCTCTATATAATAATTATTTTTTGGTTTTGGTTTTTCTAAAATTTTTCTTTTAATTTTGGTTAAAAAAATATGATTAAACGACTGTGTAAAATATTTTATATTGTCAATGTATCAAAATTAAATTTATTATATTATTTTATTTTATAATATAAATAACAGGTAAAATCTTATTTAACTGTACAATTAATAAATTTCCACCTTTATATGTTATATACATTGAATATAACTTTAAGTAAAATTCGATGTCGTCAATCATATTACACAAAAAAGATCAAGCTAAAGATTCCCTAAGTGGGAGAATATACTTAAAAAATTTATGAAGTTGTTTGTGATGGAAAAAAAAAGTCCTCACATACATTAAAAGAAAGCATTAAAATTGTATCCTTATGAGAGGTGAGATATGAGTCAATTATTGAGTGCATCAACCCCAGCTACTATTATTGTTGTTATATTGTTTATAATTATTTCTACTAACTTCAACCTTTTCTGGTTATCATTACGTGACGTACTAATACCTAACTTTCCAAAGATAGAGATTTTTGCACTACTTGTCTTGCATATAGTTGCATGCTTTTAAGAAGAAATTTCATGTACCCACTAAAAAATATCTATGATTATATTTATTTTTATCTATAATATTTAAAAAGCATCTTAAAAATATAATTAATTAAATAGTTATTATAAATACTTTTATAATACACATTAAAAGTATTTTGAAGACACACAAACAATTTTCAATTATGCATCTAATGATGAGTCTTAGCAGGCTTTAAAACCACCCTGTGATATTTTATACTGGCTGAAATTCTAAAAGACTTATAAGAAAAATGAAAATATATATAACATTTTTGTGATTATTTATTTATTTATTTGTGGAGTGGGGATTTGTTGGTTTTGTGATCTGTTGGCACAATATTCATTACATAACATACATATGCGTTCGATTTTGCTTTATACTTTGTCTCCCCAAACATTAGACATAGAGCACGTCACACGTGTGTTCAACTAATACTTTACATTGAGAAGAAATATGAAACACATTTGATTTTAAATATCCGTAAATCTGTAATTAAATTATATATAATAAACAATTAAAAGAAATTGAGTACTATCGATTTTATCGTCGTCTTTAGGTTGGCGGTATAAATATCGTCAGAAATTGTTTATCGTTGGATTTATTTTGTTTGACATTAATTACCGACAAATTTTTCACTAATCTTTTCTCTGGATTTGCCGAGATTGTGTTGATGGTTACCGTCGGATTTATCAGACGATAATTTTGGCGCCGTTTCATGTGTTTAGGCGGCATGTTATCGTCGGAAAAAACTGTAATGATAATTTTATAAATCCTAAATTTTTTAGCACAATTAAGCTATAATTATAATAAATATTAATTTTATAAACCATAATTTTATAAACCCTAAATTTAATGTTGTTAGAAATAAAAAAATTATTTTACCAAAAAATAAATGGTCTGAGTGCGTGAAATAAAATGTAGAATACAATGGAATAGATAAACAAAAATGCGTACAACCCTAAATCCTACAGATTCCGGTAATTTTCGTCGTCGTCAGCGACAGCGTGGTCCCCCTGTTGCGGCGGCGGAGGAGGTGCTGCTATCTCCAGCGTGCATCTGTTGGCTGTACTCTTCCATCTGCTGTCGCAATGGATTAAGCTACTCTAGCTTTTCTGTTAGGTCGGAGCTGACGGCAACATATGCAAGAATCTCTCGATACCTCTGCTCAGACTGCTCCATCTACTGGTGAAACTCCTGTATTAGCTTCTGCACCTTCTCCCTCGCTCAGGTCGACAGCTTTCTGGGGATCAGCAGGACTGGTGGTAGAGACAAACGCAGAGGAAACCGCCAACACGAAGGAGCGGATGCCACTGGCAAAGAACGATCCCAACTTGAAGTGGTGTTTCTTGTGGGGTTTAGAGGCGGTCTCGCACCAAATTCTATCGAGATCCACCACCTCAGAACTGGCTTCGTCAGCCCTACTAAGTGGCTGAGATTTGTGGTTGTGACTTCCAACTTCTGCGTGTAATCCTCATGCATCAGATTAGGATAATAGTTAAATAAATTGACTTTAAACCGAATAAAATTGAAACTTAGGATTAGTTTAAACTTACATAATAGGCCGCAGATCGCTCGTCAGCAAATCTCTCCTTATTTGCCTTCAAAATATGGGTATACTTGAAGCTCTCCGCCAGGGTTGCCTCACGATCCAATGACTTAGACTACAAATTAATATATCAACTAATCAATAAAATAAATGAACAAAATAAACAATGACAGAAAAATATGAGCATAAACCAAAATCTTAATTGTAATTTTGAAAATATAATTTTAATTTTTTCGATTTCACTGAAAATATTATGAAAATTTCGATAGAGTCTTCCCTAAAATTCGAATTTAGCCACCCTTAAAGGGCTCCATCCAACAATTTTTAACAATCTTAGAACATAATCTAACTTATTCTAACCACCTAAATCCACTAAAATAGAAAATTAAACTAATATTTACTCTACTAACTAATTAATTAAATTGATAATAAAAAAATAAAAAACTAATTCAAGTAACTACTAAAACATTAAACAATGCCAAAATTATTACCATTTTTGACTTCGTCTTCATGAAGGTCATCGATCTACCTGTATACCTCGACGACCTGGGCGAAGCCTTGTTAGCAACATTCATCAAACGGCGACGCTTGAACCCCTTGTTATCTCTAAAATAAGCCTCCAAGTCATGCTTGATATTTGAACGGATCCACGATGTCAGGTGGTCTTTCCTTTGACGAACGTCACTTATCATTTGCTTAAACTGCTTGGCAACATGGTGGTCATAGATCTTCCTAATCATGAAATTGTACTATGCATTCCATATAAATTTTAATTGCACAAAGTGATTCACCAAGATTAGTGTTTCGAAATGAAATACAGTTCCTATACAGTTAAGTAATTCAAACGAAATTGGGTTCTTACCACCCACTTCTAAAACCACCGTTCTCTCACATTAGTTGGGATTTGCGTCTAGGTCGGCCATGGGTGGTCGTATATGGACTTAATAACCTCGGATATTTCCTATGTGCGCGCATTGGGGTTTGGTTCAAACCTTTTAGAGAAAAGACCTCACATTAACAAAACACATAAGATAAACAAACTTAACATAAACAAACTTGACATAAACAAACTTAAGATAAACAAACTTAATATTAAAAAATTAAACTCATGACTACATGTCATCAGGCCAAATCCTCAGCCGGATAACGGGTGATGGAGGAGGAGCATCCTACCTGGGAGCATTCGAGGAATCACCTAATGTGGACTCTGTTGACGTCGTTGCTGCATCTGCAGAGGGCGTAGTAGAAGGAGGCACCCAGTTCGGGTTTGGGACCATGATGAATTGCTAGTTTGATGGATTTGCCTGTGACGTCACAGGGGTCGACGGGGTAGTCGGGGTAGCCAAGGTAGAGGACAATGACTGGGCAGCCCTGGGGGATTCAGTGGAAGCCCACCCTCTACCATGACCATGTGACCCACTCGACCTATCTCTGTTACCTGTCGTCATTTCTGCATAGGGAATATATTACTAACACTAACCAAAACAAATTATATTCACCAACTCTAAACATATTAATACACTCAATACAATAAACATATTAATAACATAACAAACACGAATAAATAATAACTTAAGAAGAAACTCAAGAAATAACAAATAATTATAACAAATATGAGAAAATGTATGAATAACAAATAATTATAACAAATAACCCAAAATACTGTCAATGAGTTATAGCTCAAATGGCATAGTTTTTTCATACTCATCTAAGGGATTGCAGGTTTGGGTCTTCCTATCTTTGTTAAAAAAAATCCAAAACACTTAAAATAAGAATTTTAAGGAAGAACCAATTCATGTTACAATTAACACAAATATCTATCAATCTTAAACAATAATTCTAAGACTTTTGAAAACATAATTTTAATTTAATTTCACTCAAAATCTTATAAAAATTTTGACAGAGTCTCCTCTAAAATTTAGATTTCTCCACCCCTCAAAGATTCCATCCAAACCAAATATCCATCCAAACCAACATATAACGGTGAAATCCTAATCCAGCTATCAAAAGAGGTTTCAATCATTTTTACAAATCAACTCAAATGCACAGTATATTTAGTAGATGAGAAAGTATAGGTAAACAATATAAATATTGAACAATAGTTTAAAAAAATGTTAAACTAATTATTATAGTTAAATTATCAATTTATTAGAATAATCAATTTTTGAATTTAAATTATTAGAGTTAGGCAATATAACTTTGTCAACCCTCCTTTTCTATTTCATCTCAACCCTCCTTCTCCACTCACACCGTTATTTATCCCGGTCTTTTTCTCCGCCATTCAGTCCAACATACCTCTATCTCCGCCGGCCAACTCGATGTGCCTCTCATCTATCTACTGTTGTCGTTATTTTCGCGCCACTCTTTTTTAGTGGTGTTGCTGCAGTATCGCGCCACCCTCTTGTGAAGTTGCTGCGGTGTCGTGTAGTGAGCTTCAAAGCAATATTAATGCTTATCAAACTTGAATATGGTTCTACTTTCATCATCTATCTATGTAACTAGGTTTGTGTGTGTTTGTTTCTGGATCAATCCTATTATCTTTGCAACTATATATGCCAATATTATTTTTTGAAAGGTTGCTATCTACAATAGTGTGGATATTTTGGAAGGTACTTAATAACGCAAGGGAAAGTGATGTAATATTGATGAATCAGAATTTAATTACAACAAATTTAGAGCTATATGAGTTGAAAGTATTACTTGAAGACAAGAAAAAAAAAAGAAACAATGAACAGTGATTGGGACCAAGAAGAATCAAGTGAAGCAAGGAAAAGGAACGCAGCAATTCTGATCTTGCGTGAGGATTAGGTGAGAAGAAGAATTAATTAGGACAGAATAATGAGTATTATGTAACCAGAATAGGAAAGAACAGAAGATAGAGTAGCACCATACCAAGTTCTAGTTATTTTGCATAATCCTTCCATTTGGTATTTATGATGCGTCCTCTCATGCTTCTACGCACGTCTGCAGAAGGTAGGTCAGCAGCCACGTGTCTTTGCTCTATAACTAACTTCCCTTTGGCAGCATGGTTTGCATTAGAGTGCTCACTCTCATCCAATTCTGTTATTCTCTTTCTTACACCATTCTCCACACAATAGATTTGATATTCGATCTATAATAAATTTGTATCATTTCAAAAATTATTTTGTCAGAAAATTTGTTAGAGGTTAATTTTTTTAGTTATGTGAATAGTTATTTTTATTTTAAAGTGGATGTTTATTTAATTTAGATTGGATTTAAATAGATACAATAAAATTTGTTAAATGTTCATTTTACTAGATATGAAAATAGTTATTTTCATTCTAAACCGACGTTCTTGATGAAAAAGAAGCTCAACAGTGTTGAGACTGGCTAATGAGAAAAGGACCGACGTAATACGAATTTGGGAAGGAGGTATATGGCGATAAAAGTGTTAGAAGGTAGACGGTTAAAATGTAAAAGGTAAAAATAGAATTTTTGGGAGGTTAATTTGTGATTGGCAATGGATTTTTTTTTTGTTTTTAGCCTTGTTGGCCAGGATTGTAACCCATTGTTCGCGTTGTTCACAAGCTCCATTGTCTACCTAATGGAGTCGTTAATAGATATTCAAAGCAATCTAACTTTGTAAAATAAACAAAACTAAATCATATAATTTATTTTAATTTCTTCGTCATCAAACTATTTTAATAACCAGAATAATCAACACAAATCTAACATAATAAATTCCTATTTTATAATAACTAATAACAAATACGAATAAAACCTAAATCCTAAATAGCATATAATAATCAAATTCTAAATCCCTAAATTAACATATAACTAATTCCTAAATTAACATGTAAATAAATTTTAAATTATAATTTATATAAGAGGAAGATGCATAGAATCTGTGGCAACGGAAGAAGATGCAACGGCGGCAGTGCTAGACGGCGATGACGGTAGTGTGGTGCCGCGACGGAGAACTGGCTGGTTTCCGTGAAAGGGAGAGACGGCGGTGAGAGACCGGGGCTGGAGCGGTGGCGGCGGGCTTGAGCGACAATAGCGGAAACGGGTAGAGAGAGAAGCGGAGAAGAGGGATTTAGAGAGAGAGAGAGGCTTTTCGAAATAAAGGGAGAGAGCGTTTGCACTCTCAATTATAAGTTTGATTACCATCGAATAAATCCGATGGTGCGTGTCACCAAAATGCAACGTTTAACAAAAATGGCTTACTGCCAAATTTTACCGACAATAAATTCGACGTTAAAGTTCGCGCCTATTTCCTCCTATTTTCCGCCAAGTATTACCCACAAATTTATTGTTAAAAAAGTTAATCCGCTGGTACTTATTTGACATAACAAATTCTATCACAAAATCCTCTATAAATCAGTCGGTAAATCTGACAATAACTCGAGACGCTAAGTCCGATGATAAATCTAATGATCCTCGACGTATTTCTTGTACTGATATATTGTGGAGTTTATTAAAATATATATCCCATATATTAAAAAAATATACGAGCAATTTTACTATATTGAGTGCACGAAAAGTAATATATTCAATGTTTTAACACTGGGCTGGGTGGGATTTCTTTATTTATATAAATAAATCTGATATGTGTACAGTTTTAAAATTATTTATATTTTTGTGTGATATCTCATTGACAGAATACTATTTGAAATAAAAAAGAAATGGATTTTCTAAAGCTAAATAGAAAAAATCTACATATATCAGGATAACTGTCTGTGTGTAACGAAATGTTTACACCTTATATTTTCTTAGTCCATTTTTTATTTTTTTATTTCATCTTTAAATTTTAAATTTTAATTTTTGTTACTAACCTTGACCAAGGCTGCTAGAGGAATGGAATATGAGAGTTTAAAATGAAAATGTAGTAGAGAATCCAATTAAGTTCATTAAGATTATATATATCTCACACACTGACCACACTAACTGCAAACCTAACTGCCAAATTGATGCATCTTATTGCACAAATTTAAGCACGTTTGACTGATTGCAACTCTCCAAATCAAGCTGTTCAGCTATAAGACAATCATAGCAGATAATGTAAGAGGTGTACCACATTTTTGGGTTGAAAAAATTCCAAATACCAAATAATTCATAAGCTTGACTTTATCAAGAAGTAAACATGAACAAGTATTGTGTTGAGTAACAAGAAAGCTCATGCCATTATCTTGGCAGACCTAGCATAAAGACTATCGACAACTTTCCCAATATTGGAAATGGTCTCCAGAGTTGCAGGATATATCGCGTCGGTCTTGGGATCGTCAAATATGACGAGGCATCCGGCACCTTGATCCAATGTCCCCGCAAACTTCTTGTCCAAGATCATCTGAGACAACTTCCGCTCCACGTGATCCATAGGCAGTTCAATGAGCTCGGCAATGTGCGCAATCTCAACTCTTGAGAACGGCTCAATCAACCTGCAAAGATTCTGTTCCAAGAGGGTATCATACAAGGATTGTAAGTGCCTATGGACGATTGGGTCTTCCTCCAACTGTGCATTGTAGTCCCGCAGAGCAATCTCGAACAATCTCAGGGATCGCTTAGAATGAGCATCTGCAACAGCTTTCATTGCATCCAAGTCAGGGCCAACATATTGCAACCCGGCTTTAGAAGATATGATTCCGCCAACGTCATCAGCTTGATTTACCATGATCTTACACAACAACATATATTTCAGGCTGAAAACAGCCTTTGGGTCTTCAAGTGCATTGAAAGACTCGAAAGCTTCAAAGAAATAACTATATGCAGTTTTATAATCCTTCTCCTCAGCATGAAGTATTCCACTCTGCAGATCTATGGCACCTTGTTGTGCCGGAGGCACATAAATGGCATTAGCAGCAGTTCTTGCTGCAGTTAGCGCGGCTTTCGCCTTTGGAAGGTTTCTTAATGAGAAGTGTAGTTTGCTTTCCAGCAAGTCTATGTCTACGAGTAGAAGCTTGTCATCTAATCTTCTAACCTCTTTGATCAAGCTTGACAGAAGAGTCAAAGCTTCTGAGTACTCCTTATTTTCCATCAGAAGTGCTGCAAGTCTTGCCTCAACTCGCTGCCTCAGGAATGTACGCTTCTCAGCATAAGTCCACTGCACCATTTCTCTGCAAAGCACAATTTGAAGATCAGATGTCCCTGGGATTTTAGCAACTGCGTCAATTATCCCCCTAACTATCTTTGCAGTTTTTGCCTTGGGTATCACAGAGAAAAAGGGCCTCAATTGTGTGAGAAGGCTGCGTAGATCCTCTCCTCTATTCTCTTGCCTTAGAAGGTCAGTAAGGTTTGTGATCGCCTGCTCTTTCATACGCAGAGCTTCGGGTGAGGAAGAAGGATCCTCAAGTACACGATAAAGAATAGAGATAGCCTCAGATGGGTCTTTGGCCTCAACAGCAAGAGCAAGTGACTCTGTTGTTGCAGCAAGATGAGTTGTAGCCATGGCTCCTGTTGGGAAAAGCTCTACAACAAAACATTTATAACATGAGTTTTGGAAATAAGAAGCAAAAGTAGCAACTTCTGCATTACTATCATTTTAATAATTTTAACATTTAAATAATCTGAACATTTAAGCCTTGCATTAAGACTTGTTGGATCAAATTTTCTATTCTATAATTCAGATTGGTTGCAGTAGTGAAACATATACTTTTTTCGTCAGTGTTGTCCATGGTATGTATTGTACAGCATTAGCAACCACAAATGGCAAGCGCATAAAGAGAAAAAAGTTTGTTTATATTAGGTCGGTTCAGTTAATGGCAGTTTTTCAAATAAAAATCAAGTTTATCAAATGTACTGTAAAAGTATCATCATAAAACCAAAGGCAAATTACACACATGAATCACCCCTTTTGAGGTTTGATGAAATAAAAACCTGACCCCCTATTTCTAAAATCATGCATTGACCTCTGAAATTTAGGTAATAATATTGTTCTATCTATCTATCTTATCTACCTATATTCTATTTGATTTTTTTTGCAAATAGGTTATCCAGGTTTTTTCAAATCTATTTTCCCACCAAAATGTTTTTATATATATAGAACAAATTCAGCCTTCTTCTCAAGGGTGGAACTTTTTTTTCCATGGAAGAATGAATTGTTCCTGTCAAGGTTAAACAAAAGTGAGGTTCAAAGTTCAAACATAACTATGGAGATAGTTCCTCATGATGCAAAGGCTAGCGTTTAGTGATGATTAACACACTGACTTTAAAAGTCTTGTGAAAAAACAGGGCTAAGTACTCATTGTTGAATCCGAATACTTACTTTTTTTTTTCTTTTTTTCGTTGCATCCACAATTTTTCTTTCCCCTTCTAATAGGGCAGAAAATGTTTCTCTGAACCAGATATAGAAGTCTGAAGGTAGCAAGAAGAACATGTTAAAACAAAACACGTTCTGGAAAAGGAGTGGATCAAGCAAGATGTGAAATCATCAATTATACTTGAGATTAAAGTATGCTAAATCTATACATCAAAGGCAATTGCTGCTGCAAAACAAAAGCATGTTATAGTTGAGAAAGTTTCTACTTTTCTACTGTGCCTGTATATGCTACATTCAGATCTCAAAGACTCCTTCTCTACGGAAAACTAATTTTGGTTTTATTGTTTTTGATTTCTTCTTTTCCTTCTATGCAAACTTCAGCACTGTCTGAAGAACTATTATCAGAACTTACAGGGACAACAGGAAAGAAAAAAGAACATGGAAGCAGAAAATGGTACCACGAAACGGAGAGACGACGCAGCTTGAGGCAACGGTCGTGAATCGCGGACGGGGGATGAGAATGGAGGCGCTGTGAACGGTGAATGATGAATGAGAGAGTGATTTAGGGTTTGTGCGATTTTCTGTTAAGGAGGGATAGAATACCTGACCTTGAAGCAAAGACTTTCGGAATTGGAGTCCAAAATGAGTTCGTTAGAAAGATTAAAAGAGAGTTAATACTCAAAATGGTCCATGAAATTTGACCACTGATGTAATTTAGTCTTTAAATTTTTAATTGATTCAAATTGTATTTTAAAATTTTGACTCGTGCCTCAATTTAGTGTTTACGATGTTTTTCGTCACCGAAAAGCTGATTTGGCCATTTTAAATGACACATGGTACTGTAATGATTAGATGATATGGCCAAATTTTTCAAAGCATCAATTTAACCCCTCACAATTTGAAGAGAAAACCTAGCACAGTCCCAATTCCCCCAAATCATAATAATTAAATACACATGATACGTTTATAAGTCAATTAAAAATTTAAAGGCTAAATTACGTCGGAAGTCAAATTTCAGAGACTATTTTAAATATTAACTCGTATTATCAGGTATAGAATTTGACGGTTCCAGAATCCTTTGGACCATTAAATAATTTAATAATAAAATATATTTTTTAATTTTTTAATAATTATTAAATAATATTTATTCAATTTTAATTACAATTTAATTTTTTATATATTACTTAATTATTAAATTTATCATTTATTTTATAAATTATTATTTTATTATTTATTTATTATGTTTAATAATAATTAAAAACAAAAATAAAAACAAAATAGATCTCTTATTAATCATAACTTTTATAAATATTTTGACAATGCAAATCAACAATTTTTTTTTTAATCTTTGATCGGTTACATCTATACAAATAGTATTTTTTGGTAATTTAATCAATTAGAGGTATAACACAATCGATTGATATTGCACATCAATCTGAGTTTTCTCAAAATTCAATTAATTGTAATTGTTAGAATCAATTAAATTTCGCAAAACAACAAGAGTATTTTCTTATTCAGTCGATTGATTGTGTAACAAAATCAATTGAATTTTGTACGTGATTAAGATTATCTTTGTATTCAATTGATTGATATGATATATACATATATATATAATAAGGTTAAAAACTCATTTTTACAATAAAATAATGTCATTTTTATTTATTATTTCAACAATCATATCATACATTGTGTCTTGTTAATTATATTTTATTTTAGATAATTAATATGTTTATAACAAATATTTTTCTAGTTTTTTATTTGTTTGCATTCTATTTATATGTTTGCATATATTAATGTTATTTCCATTCTTTAGATGTTTGTGACATAAATTAATATTTTTTAATTCTTACATAGAACTTTTTTAGTTTTTTACTATTCTTTAGAGTAATGTATTTTGCATTGATTAACCACTGGAATAGAATTCTCTAAAAAATGAGATATTGAAGAGATGGATAAACCATAAAAAAAATTAGATATTAAGAAGATGGATAAATTATGAACATAAATGATGAACAAATTAATAATCAAGAAAATTAATAAACGATTACAATTGTAGAATTGGGTAACTAAAAAATAAATTGACGATAGATTATTCACCCATTATTAATATTAGTATTGAAAAAGATAAGATTATGATATCTAAATTAAAATAAAAACTTAAAAAATTGAAGACAAAATTTTAAAGATAAGATAGATGAATAATAAGATAATAATTTATAAAAAAAGTGGCGAAAGAGTTATAACGGCTTAATATACTCTCAATCCAATCGATTGTGTTACCACACATCAATCGATTGAATACGAAAATACCTTTAATTACGTACAAAATTCAATCGAATTGTGTTACAAAACCAATCAATTGTGTTACCATGTCAATCGATTGAATAAGAAAATACCTTTATTGTTTTATGAAATTCAATTGATTGAATAAAAAAAACCTACATTCTATAATGCAATTCAATCGATTGAATTTTAAGAAAACCTATATTGTCATGCAAAATTTACTCGATTGTGTTACATCTCTAATAGATTAAATTTTGAAGAAAAGATGCCATATTCAATCGATTGTGTTGTACGTCCAATCGATTAAATTATCCCGAAACACAATTTTTTTAGCGTTTCAAAAGATAAAAATGAATCAAAGACAAAAAAAACTACTTGTTAATTCGTATTGCCAAAATATTTATGAAGGTCACTATTAATGAAAGATTTATTTCGTTATTATTTTTGTTTCTAATTGTTAATAAACATAATATAGATGAATAATAAAATAATAATTTATAAAATAAATGGTAGATTTAATAATTAAATAATATATAAAAGATTAAATTATTATTAAAATTAAACAAGTACTATTTAATAATTATTAAAAACCTTAAAAAAACATGTTTTGTTACTTAGATTATTTAATAGTCCAAATATTTTGCTACTATCGAATCTTATGTTGGGTTACGAAAGATTCACACAAAAAAAGTTGATGTTATCGAATGAACACAATTTCAGAATGATTTAAAAATACAATAAAAAATAGTAATAAATATTATATTTTATCTAAATAATAAAAATTTTATATTTAATAAATATT
>NC_029781.3:92201831-92206203 GCF_000817695.3 Arachis duranensis
TATTTTTTTAAAAAATAATTTTTTTTTTTAAAAATGGATAAAGTTAACATTAGTTAACACAAAAAGTTTAAAATGGATTAAAAATGAGATTTTTTAAAAGTTAGAAGGGAAGAAAATGTACATTTATAAAATAGAAGGGAGGGAAGTGTCATTTTAGCATCTCACAGAAGAGGGGAGTAAAATTTTCTCTATAATCAAATAATAACCCATATCATCAAAACATAGGTTTAATTGATATATGGATAACTGATCAACATGCAAATTTTAGCATGTTTTTTCTCTGAGATAGTTGAATATTTACTTAATTGAAAGATTGGAGTATATATCTTAATATAAAGTTTTTGTCAAACTATTATTCTAGGTCTCAAAAAATAGAAATTGCTTGTGAGCCGTGGGGTGGTAATGAGTAGGGTATGCTAGGGCAATTCTATTCTATCCGCGAATTGAGAATATTTCAACCATAATCTTATTTATTTTTAAGTTGTGGGTACTCGACTTTATCTGCGAGTTAAGAAAAAGATACATTATTATTATATAATTTGATAATAATTTAAAATAGAACTTATTTTTATGTAAAAAAATATTAAATTATCAATTAATGATTTTTTTTAGTAACCAAAGATTTTTTGTATTTAATGAGAGGTCTTTGGTTCAACATCCACTTAAAACATATTTTTATATAAGTATATAACATATACATATAGAGTGCGGATTAATCGGATAAAGTTGAACCTCAACCCACACCCTACCTTACCCGCACCCTACCTTACCTGTTGTGGATCGGATTGACAACCCTACCCAATTGGATGAGATCAAATTAAATACCTGCAGGTAGAGTAGTACATATTGCCACCTAGTGAGCCTTCTTCTTCCTAATTTGCTAGTGATATTTAATTTGTACAATTCACAAGTTTTGCAACGACTTTCCATTTGTTTTCTCTCTCATTTTTACATATTTAATTTCTTTCTTTTCTTTTTGGGTGCAATTTATATATTACTTTCAATTATTAATAATAGAAGTTTCACTATTTTGTATTTTGTTTTTCATTATAGACAAGGTTCCTAGTAAGTTGTACAAATAACATATATAATTACCCCACATAATCACATTTTAAGCACAATCAAAACCTTTGCTAATAAAGATTGCTTGATACAACAATGGACACGCACAAACACATGCTTCTAATTAATCACCAAAATAAAACTTTATGCAACAATAATAAACCTTATGTTATTCAATTAATTAATTCATGCAAAATCCCTAGTCCCATTGTTATTATTCAACTTTCCCTTTCCACTATTGACCACAAAGTCAAGGTTATAAAGCACCGGAACCATAGTAATAGAACACAAGAACACCAAAACAGGTCCAAATATCCAAAGCAATAGAGGAAGTGCCGCATAGAAAATCCTATTCCCCACAGTGTTCAACACAAACCCTTTCTCTAATATTTCATTAACATAATCCAGGGTCACTAATGACATTTCATCTTGTGGTGTATTAATTAGAATGTTGACTTGATTGATGAACCGGATCGACAGCGAGTGACAAAAGAACGAGAAAAGGAAGAAGATGAGAAGCGTCACATATTTCAACGCCACCATAAATTCTCCGTGCCCGCCGTAGAGGGCGTCATCTAGCGGTTTTTTTATGCTGTAAGTGCTGCTTATTACGGCAGCGAGCCCAGAGGAGAGGAGAATGGAAGTTGTGGCCATTAGAGTTGACCCCATGATTGTGTTCCGAAGTGACTGAACGGCCAAAATATTCTTTTTATCATTGTCCTAAAAAAAGAATTATTCATATCAAAATCACAATAAAACATGTTAATGAAAAATACTTGTAGTCGCTTCGTACGGAATTGATATCTAAGAATCATTAGATAATTTGATAGATTTGATTTAGAATTAATAGCTAAAAGTCGCTAAATAATTTGACAGGTCATCTAATGATTCTCAACTATCAACTTTACATGAATACAAATATATACGAAATTTCACCAAATTGGTTTCATAATTAGATTAGATTTTTTGTTTTTATATTAAGTACATGATTCACAATTTTTTTTTTGAAAAAATATTGTCAATATTAATATATGGATTTGCATGCTCATCATTTAGGTCTAGCACAGTAGCTTCATACATATTGGACTGTATATTCACCTAATCAATGTCTTAATGGCGTTTGTTTCAGGTAATTTCAATTTATTCTTAGAAATTGTTTAAAAATTTTATTATTCTCATATTTGTTTAAAATTTTAAAATCTAATTCTTAGGAATAATATTTTTTCAGAAACAAAAAATTTATCCCTATACAAAAGGTGGGTATTTGATATTACGTACTATGTCAAAGAAATAAATTAATATTACATCCTTAACAATTATGTTTCTTGTCAAAGAGCTCACCCTTTTTTATATATGGATATTGAGGTTATTTTGAAAATTAATAATCTATCCTCAGAAATATATAAAATAAAATAAAATAAATGTATTTTAATTTATTATTGAAAATATATATTAAAAACCATTTTCAACAATTTTTGGCACCAATCAAACAAGTTTTATTTTTAATAACATTCGGGTATAATATTTGTAAACATAATATTCCTAAACAAAAAAAAACTCTTAGAATATATATTTTAAGGAATATTATATTTTAACTTTAAAATAAATGTTCACTTACCTTTTTCTTATTACTTAGTAACCAGCATAACATTTTATCTGGTGGGATCAAAGAATAAATTAAGAAAATGCAAGTGGAAAAAGAATACTTTTTATTTGTAATATACGAATGAAATGCTATTGATGATGCTAATCCAATAGAATCCTTGTACATACTTTTACTTTGTTATTCCATTCTTTCCCACCCTTTTTTTGCATTGGTCCTGAATTTAATTCCATTCTTATTCTCAGAAAAAAAAAAGTCAATTTCATATTCTAATTCCATTTGTTAAGATTATATTAGAAATGTGATCAAAATTGACGAGGGCATCAAATATCAAGAAAAATTATAAGTATAAAATAAAAAATGGAGTTATAACACCTAAAAAAATAGATGAGGAAAGGAGTTACTTAAACGATACTGTAAATGCTAAGAATAAGCTTATTACTTGCAACACACATGAGGTGCATATAATTTTAAGAAAAAAAATAATACTAACTGAACTCGAGTATACGAATCATTCCAAAAATTATATAAATAGATAAAAAACGGTTATATAAGTAATTAAAACCAGTTACAAACCTATATATGAAGCATGGATATTAATACAGAAATAGGATACGGTTTGACGCGACATAAAATATGATGTACGTAGACACATAAATTTTAAATTTGTATAAGACATGAAATTAATAATAAAGTTGAACACACGAATACTTGGTGATATTTAGATATGAGGAAGTATAGAAACCAATAGAATTTGTACAATGTGTATAATAGAGGTTTAGGAATGTCCGATTCAGTATTAGAGATATAACCATTAGTGATGTCTTTTTCTATCAGCTTAATTTTTTGGGATGAGTGGTTTCATGACATGGTATCAGAGTTCCAAATCCAAAAGGTTAAGAATTCGATCCTTCCAAAATTAGCTTAAGCTTTTGGAATGAGTGGTTTCATGATATGAAATATTTATTATCCTATAAATATTCTATTAGCTCCCTAGCAAGATTCTTTAGATATATGTCCAAACATGTTCAGAAAAATAATTTTTATTTTTTATTAAGACACGATTGGACACAAAAAATATGTGTATTGGACAAGTATAGTATTCAACATGTATCCAACATGTAAACATAGTAATTAAACGAAGTGTCTATATTTCATAGACTTCTAAATATAACTTTAATGAAAGAAAACATAATTAGTAACAACTAACAACTTAAATATTTGAGTCCTAAGCAAGCTTTTATCATAAATATTTATTGAATCTGGGTCAATATTTAGTTTGTTAAATTAAGACTTAATAATAAGTTGAATTTAATTTTGATATAATATTATACATATATTATTTAATTAAATATAATTAGATATTGTGACATAAATGAAACAATTATTTTTCACTTTTACCATATATGTAAAAATTAAAAAATCATCTAAAAAAAATATGATTAAATGACTATAAAATTCTTTATGCTAAATACTAAATAAAATATGGAAAAACTAATGAAATACCTTCATGATAGCAGCAACCCAATTCCTTCTGGCACTGGCATTGATGCCAATAATAGTTGTATGTGGATGAGTCCTAACACTGTACCAAAGCCAAAAATGGTAACCAATGGTTAATAGAAACCCTAATGGCACCAATATCACATCCAAATAACATTTCTTCCATTCCATCATCTATGTGAATGATGAATGAAGCTAGCAAGC
>NC_029781.3:92206315-92223708 GCF_000817695.3 Arachis duranensis
ATAGATAGCACTTCCCAGTTTCCACCACTTCTAAATGTGCCTTAAAGGTAAGCAATAATAAGAATCTTAGTGGGAATTTAATATATATCCATATCTTGTTCTTATGCAATTCCAACTACCTACCAAGGTTTATATACTCAATGAGGGAGAATGAATGGAGACTTGTTCCACCATGCAATTCATCCATGCTATGTAACTGAAAACATAAAGAGGAAAAAAGGCATTGCTTTATCACCAAATTACAAAACCTTGTTTTATTTTTTTTTTCTAATGAATATATTTTTTTTTTGCTAATGAATATATGAAAATAATACATTTGTTTTAAATTTTTAGTATATATATTAAATATATTAAAATTTTTAAAATTTTTAGTTTTAATTATTTTTTCTCCTTGTAATTTTTTTTCCCGGTTACTCGATCATGAGCCAAACCTATTTTATTTTGAAGAAAAATATTATACTAATATTACATGTGGGGAAAGTTGTGTACTCCACCTTTTGTCTCCTGTCTTATCCTTCCAATTAGTTAGGGCCCATTTGGCATGAATTTTATTGCCTACATATATTTTTTTTATTGCCTACATATTTAGCATGAATTTTTATATGGCTATATATATAGCGTATGTATATATGTGTGTATAGATTGTTTTTTTTTTAAGAAATATTGAGTGAAATACCTGATGTAATAAAATTTTAAATTTTTTTAATTTAAAAATTGCAACATAGGTGATGTTCAGTTGCAAATACTTCATATAACAAATTTTTATATTATCTAAATTTTAAATTTTAAAATTTTATATCACCTAAATTTTAAATTTTAAAATTTTATAATTTAAGAATTATAAATTATTAATTTATTTTCTNAAATTTGAATTAGATACAAACTGATCCAATTCAAATTGTAATAAATAAAGAATTTTTTTAGAGACAAGAAAAAATCTTGATAATGTGTATAATGGGTTAGTTATTTAACCCAATAAAAATAAATAATAAAAACTCCTCCACATATTATCCTAAATTCAAAAATTCTCATCCAGTTATTTCATCTTAAATTTCAATTTTTCAAAAATCCAATTAATTATTTCAAAAAAATAACCATACAAAATTCTAATTTACCAAAACATTTCACTCCAATACTCAATTCTTTTTCAACCGGCAATCACCCCTACCTTCGTCAATAATCATCCCACTTCACTTTTATTGTTTGGCTTGCCACACGCCACTCACCTTTAGTAAAAAATAACCATTCCTTTAAGAATAAAAATAATCATCTGCTTACATAATGAATTGAACATCCAACATATTTTAATTATATATAACTAAACTCAATCCAGTCAAAATAATTATCTATATAAAATTTAAAATAACCATCCACATACTACTAAAATGATCATCTTAAATTGACCATTAAAATAGAAAAAAAAGAAATGAATAAACAGAAGAAGCAACTATAATCATCCAAAAAAATGTATAATTTGACACATAAATCTTATGATTTGATGTAACAATTATAAAATGAAAAAATAAAAAATAAAAAAAAAAGCTGGAACAGATAAGGAAAAGACGACGATGGTAGGTGTGAGGGGACAGTAACACCAATACGACTTTGATCCGTCCAACGGTCACATCTTCAATTGGCTGACGAAGGAGGCAGGAGCCAGGCAGACGTAGGGCGCACGCATCGTGTAAGTTACTAGCGCAGAGAGAGACGAGCACGTGCAATGGGTGAGTGGTGCAGGACCGAGACCACCGAAACAGCTGCTGCCAGCGGGGAGAAGATGCGCGCAAAGGAGGTTGGACGCTGCAGTTCTGATCAGCGTTGATGAAGGCTTCAGGTCACGCGGCGGTGGATGTTGAGGGCTATGGCGGCTGGTGTCTGTAGAGAATGGAGAAAAGGGAGAGAGAGAAAGAGGAAGACCAGTTGGAGATGTTTGTGATTATTTAAAATTTTTATTTGTTTTGTATTTAAAATTAAAAATAATTTTGTAATCAATTAATTTAATTATTATTATTTAATATTAATTTAAAAAATATTCTAATTACATACATTGTACATTAATTACATTGACTCCTCATATTTTCTTATAAATTATATCTGTTTTATCTTTTAAATTGATCCAAATGATACTGTAAATAATAGAAAAAATTTAAAAATTTGACATGCAAGCAGATGCATTTACGCTTGAAATCAATGATATTTTGATAATAACTTTTAAAAACGATGGCAGATTGATAAAAAAAGAAGTCATGATTGAAGTGTGAAACACACTTGATACACACTATATTGTTAATTACTGAATAGAAGATACATTTTAATTTAAAAAAAAATTGTTAGGTCTAATTTTGGAATGAACTTTCCTTCCCATAATAATAAATTAAGTTTTGAAAAAAAATAAGCATATACACAAAAAATTGCAGGTATTAATAAATAGAGCCAAGTAAATAAGATTAAAATGTATTTGAATTTTTTAAAGTATAGAATAATATATATTAAATGTATTATATTTTCTCTTTCTTTTCTTAAGAGGCTCAATCATTTGTGTCTTTTGTTAGAGCTAGAAATTATTTAGTTGCAAATCATTTCCTGCTTTATAAAAGATGGTCAAAGAAGAAAGAAAAGCAAGTTAAAATAATGTAAAGAGATATACATGATGGACGAAGGATTAAAAAGACTACTGACCCAGAAAAGAAAAAGACGTTAAAGAAGTAACGACGTGGTTTTATTTTTATATTATAATCTGATGATTGCATTCATTTTCATATAAAGGTTGTTCTTTAGAATCGATTATTGACGTTAAAACTAGTATAATTTCAATATGGTTTAGAATTTAATTTTGATATATAAAATAATTTTATATGTATATTTAGTTATATAATAATATCAACAAATAAAGATAATTTTTTATATTGATTATATGAATAATTATTTAAAGAGTAATGTTATTGTTACGATAGATAACCGGAGATTAATGAGTTGAACAAGTTGGGTTGGCACAATCATTTGAAGGATGAAGTCCTTCGACTAGGTTCGCGTCTGAGAGCCTCCGTTCGACTAGTGTGTGAGAGAATGGGGGGTGATATCTGTAAAGACACTCTGATGCCTAAGTAAGCAAGGGTCTAAACAAGTTTAGAGAATATTGGAACTTAGTGATACCTGAGGGGTGTCAGTGTATTTATAGTGGTGAATCAATAACCACCGTTGGAGTAGTTCTACCTTTTAAGGAGGATAACCGTCACTTTATCTTAGGGAAGTTGAGATATGGCTCCTGAAAGTGAGTTGAGAGATTTTAGGGACAGTTACTTATTTGAATAAGTGTTACCTGCCAGCTAATCTTCACTCCCAACTTCCTTGGAGCAAGTCATGGTTAGATCCGACTTCTTGAGAGAAGGTCGGTGTCGAGTGAGGGCCAATCTTTGGATTGGGCCTTTCATTTAGACCTGGGCCTTAGTGTTGGGTCAGGGTAGGAATAGTGTCCCTACTCGAGTATAATCTTTTTTTCTTTAAGAGTTGGACTCGAGTATTTTAACTCGGGCTCGTAGCCGACATGATGAGAAACCGACGTGATTTAGAGTTTTTCAACAGTCGCGTCTAATCAAACGTCACATCTGTTAGGAGTTTTCGTATTCACACGCGGGGAGCAATTACATTGGTAACGATGCATCTCTTTAATGACCATTTTGATTTTACCATTATGTCCCTGGCGTGTTTATAAATACTTTTCCTCTCTTTCTTTATTTCGTTTCTGAAAACTCTCGCACTTACACTTTTCATTCGAAAGAAAGCTTCTTCCTTTCTCGAGTGTTTGCTGTCACGCCTGATTCTCTCAGAAGTAAAGGTCGGTTCTTTTCCATCTCCTCTTTTATGAAATGCTTTCGTTTTGCATATTTTGTTTTAGAGGAGTGTTTATGATGTGCCTAACTGTAGGCCTAGTGGCTCTGTTTATTGTAGTACATGCCTTAGACTTTTTGGAGACCCTGTCTTTGATCCATTTCCTTTTTTTTTTGTAGGTTTCGTCACCTTTCTTAGAAAAAGATGACTTCCCTAGAGTCTTTTTTCCAATAGGTGGATGTCATAGTCCTTGGGGAAGAACCCCTTGTAGACACCGATTATATTACTGATCTTCGTACTCACCATAGAATCTGCATTCTTGATGAGGACGAACCCAAATATGAATTGGTTGCCCCGGGTCCCGAAGACCGAGTTTATTTTGGGAAAGCCGCTGACACTGATCTTCCTTCCTTTTTTATGTATGATTGTTTGTTTACCCATTTGGGGGTTCTTCTGCCTTTTTCTGATTTTGAAATCTCCGTGTTGTCGCATTGTCGAGTCGCTCCCACCCAACTTCACCCTAATTCTTGGGGTTTTATGAAAATTTATCAACTTATCAGCCGCGAATTAGATTTTCCGACTTCTTTGAAGATTTTCTTCTTTCTTTTTCATATGACCAAGCCCTTCAGTGGGCAAAATGATAAACAACAGTGGGTATCTTTTCGAGCCATCCAAGGTCAGAGAGTTTTTACCCTCTTTGATGAATTTTTCCATAACTTCCAAAACTTTTTTTTAGAGTTCAAGCTGTAGAGGGTCACCACCCATTTTTTCTTCAGGTCGGTGTAATCGACGCACATCCTTCACTTGTCGTTTTGTTTTTTGACTAGCACCACATTTGCCAGCCACGCCGAATATTTGACCTCTTTGATGAAGCTGGCTTCTAGGAGGGCTTGCACTTGCTCCTCTACTACTTGAGCTCGTTCAGGTCCAAGCTTCCTTCTTCTTTGCTGAATGGGTTGCGAATCGGAGTACACTGATAGCTTGTGCGACATGAGTTCGGGATCTATCCCTAGCATGTCGGAAGCTTTCCAAGCGAAGAGGTCAGAATTATCTTGTAGAAGCCTTATAAGATTTTTCTTCAAATCTTCCTTCAAGTTGGCTCCTATGTTGGTATTCTTCCGTTCCTCTTCTTCGACCTGTACTTCCTTAATTTTTTCTCATGGTTGTGGTCGCAATTCTTCTTTAGCTCTGACTCCTCCGAGCTCAATTGTGTGCACCTCCTTGCCTTTTCCTCTCAAGTTCAGACTTTCATTGTAGCATTTTCTCGCTAGTTTCTGATCTCCCCTGATGGTTGCTATTCCCTCTGGTGTTGGGAATTTCATGCAAAGATGAGGGGTGGATACCACTGCTCTGAGTCGGTTTAGGGTAGTCCTGCCTATTAGGGCATTGTAAACTGACCCCACATCGACGACTATGAAGTCGATACTCAGAGTTTTGGATTTTTCCTCTTTCCCAAAAGTTGTGTGAAGGGGTATAAATTCTAGTGGTTTTATTGGAGTATCCCCCAATCTATACAGGGTGTCTGGATAAGCTCTTAACTCCTTTTCATCCAATCCCAGTTTGTCAAACGCTAGTTTGCAAAGAATGTCGGCTGAGCTCCCCTGATCTACCAGGGTTCTGTGAAGATGGGCGTTGGCAAGGACCATAGTTATCACCACTGGATCGTCATGTTTAGGAATGATTCCTTGCCCATCTTCTTTGGTGAATGAGATAGTTAGGAGGTTAGGAGCGAGACTTCCTTCAAGTGCCTTTTGCGAGATGACTTTGTGAGGCCGCCTCCACCGATTTTTCCCGAGATCATATGTATATGCCTTTCCGGGTCTGTGGCGGTGGATCTCTTCAGTCGTCGTCTCGCTTCCTTTTCCCATGATGGTCCGACCTTTTCATGAGATATCTATCAAGCCGACCTTTTCTGGCCAGCTTTTCTATCACATTTTTAAGGTCGTAACAATCATTCGTTGAGTGACCATATATCTTATGGTATTCACAGTAGTCGCTACGACTCCCCCCTTTTGTTTTTGATAGGCTTGAGGCCTTTCAGTATGGCATATTTCCCTGTATACATCAACTAGGAAAACTCTTAGAGGAGTATAGGAGTAATATCTCCTAGGCCTTTCAGGGCTGACTTCCTCTTTTTTCTTGGGCTCTCTTTCTTTCTCCTTCGATGAGTGAGAGTGCCCAGGTCGCCAGTTCGGCTCTCACAGCCTGGCATTTTCCTCCATGTTGATATACTTTTCAGCTCTTTCCTGTACATCACTCAAGGAGGTTGGGTGCCTTTTCGATATGGACTAGGAGAAGGAACCTTCCCTGAGTCCATTTACTAGGCCCATGATTAATGCCTCTGTGGGCAGGTCTTGAATTTTCAAACACGCCTTGTTGAACCTTTCCATGTAGTCCCTCAAAGGTTCTCCGACCTCCTGTTTTATTCCCAGGAGACTTGGTGCGTGCTTTATCTTGTCCTTCTGCATTGAGAATCGCATCAAGAACTTTTGTGAGAGGTCGTCGAAACTAGTAACTGAACTTGGTGGAAGACTGTCAAACCACTTTATCGCTGCTTTCGTCAAGGTGGTCGGGAAAGCTTTGCAGCGAGTAGCATCAGAAGCGTCGGCCAGGTACATCTGACTTTTAAAGTTGCTCAAATGATGCTTCGGATCTGTGGTCCCGTCGTAAAGGTCCATATCGGGGCTTTTAAAGTTTCTTGGGACTTTTGCCTTCATTATGTCCTCACTGATGGGTTTTCTCCTCCCAAGGGGGAATCCTCTCGGTCGCTACGGGAGCTTCGACTTTTGAGAGTGAACTCCAGCCTTAAGAGCTTTTCTTCTAGCTCTTTTCGTCGCTCTATCTCATTCCTCAAGTTTTTCTCCGCCTCTTGCTGTCGTTCTAACTCTTGCTCCAGCTGTTCTAAACGCCCTTGATGGCCGTGGAACAACCCCATGAAATCCGCTGCATGGGGTTGTCCTTCCTTTCCTGACTCGCGCCCTTCAAAGGAGTTCGGTTTCGGATTTTTCAATCCTGAGGTGCCTTCTTTGTGTTGATTGGTCACCCCTTGGTGAGTTTCGATGTCGTCATTGTTGTTCCCAATGTCTAGATTCTCTTGCTCAGAATCGGACACTATGTGGCCATCTTGGGGTGAGTCATCCGCCATTTACTGGTTGATCTCTCGGGTCCCTGGCAACGTTGCCAATGTTACGATGGGTAACTGGAGATTAATTGGCTGGACAAGTTGGGTTGGCCCAATCGTTTGAAGGATGGAGCCCTTCAACTAGGTTCGCGTCTGAAAGCCTCCGTCTGACTAGTGTGTGAGAGAATGGGGGGTGGTACCTGCAAAGACACTCCGATGCCTAAGTAAGCAAGGGTTTAAGCAAATTTAGAAAATATTGGAACTTAGTGATACCTGAGGGGTGTCGGTGTATTTATAGTGGTGAACCAATAACCACCGTTGGAGTAGTTCCACCTTTTAAGGAGGATAATCGTCCTTTTATCTTAGGGAAGTTGAGATATGACTCTTGGAAGTGGGTTGAGAGATTTTAGGTGCAGTTACTTATTTGAATAAGTGTTACCTGCCAGCTAATCTTCACTCCCGACTTCCTTGAAGCAAGTCATGGATAGATTCGACTTCTTGAGAGAAGGTCGGTGTCAAGTGAGGGCTAATCTTTGGATTGGGTCTTTCATTTGGACCTGGGCCTTAATGTTAAGTTAGGGTATGAATAGTTATATATCTAAATCTTTTTATAAACTAAATTTAACTAAATTAAATAATAAAATTTAAAATAATGCTAATCATAACTAATTTTTGTTATGTTAGACCATTTTTATTAAGTTTAATTAACAAACAACTTAAATATATAACATTATTCTTAATTTATTGAAAAAACGGATATAATTAAATAATTATGTATGTAAAAATACGATTAATATATCAAAATTAAACTTTATAATTTTTACTTAAGATTTTATATAATTTTACACCACCAGAAAAAATCCTATTATTAATATTTTATTCTTTTCACAAATTAGTTATTGGAATGTAAATTTATATATATTTTATGAATTGTTTTTCTAATATTTTATATTAATTTAACACCGTTAAAAAATATATATATTTTTTATATACTTTTAAATCAATCTATTGGATTGTGTTTGATTTTAAGAATAGGATAAACAAGACACTGAGAATATAGTAAAAAGGACAAAAACACAAAAATTATTATTTTTAATTTGTATTTTATTTGATAATAAATTAAATATAAAATAGAATAAATAATAAAAATTTCAATTTACTTTTGTTTTTTATATAATTTTTAAAAAAATAATAAAAAATATAATTATAAAAAATTAAAAATGATAATAGAAGAAAACAAAATAAATTGTGTTTCTGCCCCATATTTTTATGTCTATATTTCAATGTCTTGTGTTGATAAATAAATATAGTCATTCGTATGTATTTTTGAAAAATTTACAGAAAAAATATAATTATTAGGTTTAATTACTCTATTGCTCTCTATAATCCCTATTAGTGTCGGAGCCTCCCTATACTATCGGCACTTTTTTTTTCTTTTATTTGAGTCATTGCAGCAAGTTTATAGAAAAGTATGTATTATCACACTCTTAATGATATCATTTTTGTTTTCTAAAAAATTGGGTGCCGATTATGTATGGATTTTGTATTTTAATAAATAAAATAAATGTAATAATTACTAAATTAAATAATTTTAAAAGTTATTATCAAAATCCGTCAGCTTCTCTTATCTCGTTTACACTATGAACGAGATAATTTTACGCGTATCTCGTTTACAGTGTAAATGAGATAAGACACGTGGACGTAATATGTGTATATCTCGCTTACACTGTAAACGAGATACGTGTAAAATTATCTCGTTCATATTGTAAACGACATATAATGAGACAATTTTTCAGCAGCTATAAAAGGATGTGTAACCATTGGCATTCACCACGTACATTTTATATCTTCTTCTGTCCTGTTTTTCTCACAAAAAGAAGGCAACAATGGGTAATAATAGCGTATACATAGTTGTGTGTATTTATCCTAATTGTCGTATGAGAAATGACGACAATGGGATGATATTTGAGTGTGAGAATCCGATACTATTGCGCACTCAGCGTGTGAGTTCGTTATCCGAGTTGAAGAGTTTGATTTTGAGCAACCTTGGTGGCACAGAAACGAGGGAAGTCAAAAGGGTGGGTATAAGTTGCTGGCACCGTTGGGTAATGGATTTTTCCGATTTCGATTATTTCGACTTCTAGGGGATGAGCATGTGCGACTCATGTTCGACATTAATGGGAGAATCATGGCAAAACAAGTGATGGAGCTTTCCACCAAGGTTGGAGATGGTCGTGGTGGTTCTGTACACTCGACCTATGTACAAGACGATCGACCTCTTGCACCACCACCCATTCATGTCGCCATTTCAGTGGAGGACATGGAGGTGGGTGAGGAAGACTCTGACGAAGAGTACGTTGTTGATAGTGCCGATAGTGATTCTTCTGAAGGGGGTGATGAGGAGGAGTTTGTACTGGAGACACCATTCGGGACAACAGTGCATTATGTTTTGGCTCCCCCCACCTAATTTCGGTCCTATCAGATGTATCAAGTCACTGTCATACATTGGATTTGGACGCCATGCATTAGAAAACTCCATTTTCTAACACGGGGGAAGAGGATTACAATCTAGATGGTGGGGTAGAGTTTCGGGTCAGCCACATATTCAACTGTCGAGATGCAGTGATACAGGGTGTGAAGAACTACAGAATTCGCAGGAGTATTGAGTATTGGGTGATCGAATCGGATCGATTGTAGTACCATGTGCAATGTCGTCAAGCTGCAAATGGATGTCCATGGAGTCTCCGTGTTGCCCCTCGACAGAACATCGAATACTGGTGATTTCAAGTTAAATTGAGGCATATTTACTCATTTATGGTTGCCATATGTTAAGTAGTTTTGAACAATGGCTGAAACATGGCTATTTTATTTCGTCAAGGAGGTCCAGAGGGTTGGTGGAGCACACACTTGTTTAACACCCACCATGTCCCAGGACCATCGACAGTTGGATAGCAGTCTCATCTACAAGATCATATTGCTGTTAATACAGTCCAACCCCTCCGTTAGTATTCTTGTCCTGCAAGGTACGATCCGATAGAGCTATCACTTCAAACCCTCCTACAGAAAGGTTTGGATGGCGAAACAGTAGGCAATTGCTCAGATCTATGGGGCTTGGGAGGAGTCATACAATAAGGTGCTAAAACTACTTCAGTCTTTGTAGAGTTGTTTCTTGGGAACTATTTGTGAGCTACGGGCCGTACCGTACTACGATGGACATCTTCTGGTCCACGACTATAGCATGTTTGATAAAGTATTTTGGGCTTTTCCATCATGTGTCGAGGCTTTCAAGTATTGCAAGCCATTTGTTTTCGTCGATGACAAGCATCTATATGGCAGATACGGTGGGGTGTTGCTTACTACGGTGGCACAAGACGACAACAGCAATATCCTGCCTATTGCTTTTGCCATTATGGAGTCCAAGAGTACCGCGTCATGGTCGTTCTTCCTTACTAATCTGAGACGCCATGTCACCCCCCCCACAAGAAGGTTTGTTGGTTATCTCCGACAGATCGCATGCCATCAAGACTGCACTCAGTGCCGATGATAGTGGTTGGCATCCTCCTCGGGCGTTCCACACTTAGTGTATTAGACACATGGCCACGAACTTCATGACTCATTTTAAGTCAGCCAGGGGTAAGAGGTACATTATAAACGCCGCTTATAGTCCAAACAAGGCTGGGTATGAGTGGTACATGGATGTCTTGAGAGGAGTGTCTCTGGGGATGGCGGACTGGGCTAGTCGTTTCAACAAAGAGATATGGCTACAACACTGCGACAATGGTCGGCGGTTTGGTCACATGACAACAAATCTATCGGAGTGCATCAATGCAGTTCTCAAGGGTACACGATACTTACCAATTTCTTCAATTGTGCACATCACGTACTAACATTTGCAAAAGTTGTTCGTCACAAAGGGTAGGGAGGCGCAGTCACAGCTGGTTTCTGGAAACCGCTTCTCCCAGAGGTTGATGGTAGCCATTGAGAAGAACAAAGTAGGTATCTCGAAGATGCATGTTACTCATTGTGATAGGCGGGCTTCCGTGCTTGTCGTGGAGGGGTTAGAGGCTTAGAGTCGTTCGATGGTTGGTCGCAAGGTTCCTTCCATGTCCGGCTATCAGCGGGTACGTGTGACTACATATAAAAAAATCATATAACTATAATAAACAACTAGAGTGTAATAAACAACAACATTATACAATACAACTTTCATAAGAATGAAAACAAGCTACTTGCCCTAATAAACATAACACATCAGCAATGGTGGACATCCTGATAGTGGCGCCGGTGCCCGGTACCACATGGTGGAGGTTGAGTCAGGCACTGAGGTCGGGTAGGTCGAGGGTCTCCCATAGGCATGGGCTGGATAATAGAATCATGTGACTACTGCGGATGGGATGGCAGAGGTGGGATGTAATAGCCTCCAGAGTACGGAACTGTGGCGTATTGATGTAACTGAGGCTGAGGGTGAGACGGTGGATCTGATGGAGGGGTTACCGGAGGCCGTGATGAGGTCAGCAACATACTAAGTTGTAAGATGGTGGTGTCGCATACTAGGCATCCGGTCGAGTTCCCGCCCCGTATGATGCTCCAGATGCAGGAGATATCTGTGGCATCCACACCAGGGTATGTGCGGGAGTAAATGGATGTTGATTGCCTAAAAGTGTTTTCTGTTTCCTGATCATTGTTATTGCTGAAAGTATCTGATTATTGATTCTTGTTTAGTGGATTTAAGTTTGGTTGATTGAAAATGATTCCTATTTCCTGATCATTGTTATTGCTGAAAGTATCTGGTTATTGATTTTTGTTTAGTGGATTTATGTTTGATTGCTTGAAAGTGTTTAATTTCTTGCTTTCCTGATTATGTTATTGCTGAAAGTGTATGGTTATTGATTCTTGTTTATGGAATTGCCATATTATTTTGTTTGTGGATTGTTGATAGGTTTGTGCCGAACAACAACGCTTGTACTCAGGAGATGACCAACATCATCAAGTTGATGTACGACCATCCCTGGCCCAACTACAAGAAGATCCCCTCTGAGACCAAAGAGCGATGGTTTCAGATGTGGGCAGTAATTATTTTTTTTTTAATTTCAAACCTTTCTAGCTAGTTTATATCTTATATTTTGATTAACTAATTTCAAAGTTTCTTTTTGTAGTTGCACTTTATATGGGACGCTGAGCACGATCTTACCATCAGGAAGATATACGACCGTCGAATTAGTCAACGGCTACAGTAGATGATAGACGATATTCGTCAGGAGCAGGGCCACCTAACAGCCTAGTTCCGACCGAAAATAACGAAGGCTCCGTTAGTTCATTGGGAGACCGATGAGGGGTTCAAGAATCGGCGTCTCACTAATATAGCTAACAAGATATCAGCCAGGTCGTCCAAGTATACCGGCGACTTAGCGACTTTCATGAAGACTAAGGGCTGGTATGTAGTGTCTTTAATTTTGTTAATAACTAAGCTATATTCTCTTACATATCTTCTACTAGGCATCATCTTAATCATATTGTTTCAATGCAATATGTGTAGTCGAATTTGTTGGATCGCAAGGTGACATTGGCGAAGACGTTCAGGTACACCCATACGAAAAAGGAGAACAAAGAGAGATTTGCTGATCAGCAGTTTCAAGACCATTATGTGAGTAAACATACATCTGATCTTCAGGTATAAAATTATTGGAGGTTAATTGTATAGCTGTCGTACTGTGTTACATAGGAATCCTACACGCAGAGAGTGGAGGCCACGTCTCAACAATCTCAGCAAAGTGGGAAGGACATCGTCAATGGCTCTGTTGCTTCAGTTGTCGATCTCGATGCAATTTGGCACGAGACCGCCTTAGCACCGTACAAGAACCGTATATATGGATTGGGGTTGTTCTTCGTCAGCAACCTCCGCACCTCCACGTCGAGGCCGTCGTTAGGCTCTGCTACCAGTTGATCCGTCAAACCCGAGGAAGACGTAGATTTGAGACTGCAGGTACAGGAACTCCAACACAGCTTTCACCAGCAGGCTCAGGAGCTGAACGATTATCGGGAGAGGTATCAGGAGATCCTCACACACGTGATGGACACTGATGACCTCAAGCTGGAGTGGAGAGAGCAGCTGGAGTGGCTTCAGCAGATGGAGACTCAGATAGAGGTGTACTAATCCAGATGCACGCCGCTTCCATCATCCATACTGATGGCACACAGATATTACCGCCTTTTGTACCGCTTTTTCAGGGCCACGAGACTAATGACAATGACGAGGACTACCTGAATCTTTAGTTATTAGTGTTTCATTTTATTGTTTCCTGGTATGTATTTAATGTACTTGACTTTTATCTTTTTGAACATTATATTATTTATTTTAAATAATAGGTTTTCATTATTTTTGAATTGACCATTAACTTTATGAAAAATAAAGTTAAATAAAAAATTAAAATTAACTATTTATTTTAACTTTTTTTTTAAAATTGACATTATCGTCAGATTTATTGAAAGAATAATTCAATGGTAATAATGCGAAAAATAACATATCTTGGCGCTAAAATTAGTATTGGAAAAATCTGCCGATAACCAAAATAATTTTGCGAAAAGGTAATCCATCGCAGAATCCAACGGTAATTACTGTCGGACGAAAAAATCTAACAATAAATATTTATCAGCAAAATTTATACCATTTGATTTTTTTAATGATAACTAAATTACCATCGAATTGTTTTCATTTTTACCAACAGAAAATTCGATAGTAATGAGTAATTTTTTTTCAGTGAAATAATCATATTTTCACTTCTAATACAAGTATAATCATCATTTGACATACATAAGTATGCAGTTAGTGATTAACTCTCTTGTATTTTATCTATTTTTTATTCGAAAAATAATAATGTTATTTTTATTTTAATAGTGACATTTCTTTTTTCTTTTTAATAAATTAATATAAAATACAATATAAAAAAATCATGTGAAGAGTGATACTATAAAAATCAGGAGACATTAATCATTTCTCTCTTATTCAATTATATATATACCTATATTATGACATCGCATATATATTATGACATCGCATATATATATATATATAAGTTGGAGTCACTGATGAGATATGTGATTTGAGTTGGAGTCCTTTTTTCCAAAGTAACATGAATTTGGACAAGATCATAGTGGGGATGTGCACGATTGTTAAGAACATTGTATCATGGAATTATGAAATTCGCAGAAAGTTCCACGGTAGGTCGGTAGCAATATATTGAAAAATGTGAAAAAATTATCAGAATTTATTATTTTTGTTATCAATTAATCATTAATGTTTAAAAATATAAAATAAAATATATTGTTAGATTATTAAACTAAAAAAATTAAATTGATAATTAAATGATGATTAAAAATAATAAATTTTCATGATTTTTAATTAATATTTTTTTAATATATATATATGGGCTATAGGTAAAAATAAAGGTCACCTTATCATATTTAGAACATGGCTAAGATAAAAAAAGCATCACTGGTTTTTTATGTGTCTCCAATTACCTAACTTCATCTGGATAAGATAACCATATACATGTTCATATATAAGTGAGCGAGGGAGAATATTTAGAAGAAAAAAAAGCTATCTAAAATAATAATAGTAATAATTGAAGCTTGTACAATCAAATAGAAACGTATACATTGGATTTTTGATACATAAGAAGTTGTTGGCAAAAACCCTTTGCAATAAGTGGATACATGATGTCCACTTTTCATCTAGTGTATGCCTACTAGTGCTCCAAGATCAAGAAAAAAAAAAAAGAAAAGAAAAAATTGAACTGTAATTTAATTAACTTCAAAAAAATTAGTTCAAAAAATGAAAATTGCTGAACATTTATAAAGATTATCATAAACAATATTTGCAAATAATATTCTTAATGTATAATAATATTTAAAAAAGGAGTTGAAAACATTTACTAAATTGAGTCGTTAATCATTATAAGAATTAATTCTTAATTAGATAATAAAAGTACCATTAGTGATTTTAGTTCTAATGACAAGAAGTTTGTATTTGTTTGGGTGTCATTAAGTTAATAATTTTTTTAGTGTGTTTAATAAATTTTTAGTAGTAAAAATAAAAGTATTAAATAAATAAAAAATATTTTTTTTGAAAAGTTACAATTTACATTTTTTTAAAACAAAAAAAAGATGTTTGTCACGTAATAAATAAACAAAAAAATATTTTTATATGATTATACCCAAACATAATTGATAAATAAAAATATCTTTTTGTATAAGTTATTCAAATATAAAATCACTTTTATTTTTTTATAAAATTTTTTAAAAAAAGATAACTTAATTTTTTTTTAAAATCTATAATTTAAATTTTATCTTATTTAATATTAATAAATATTAAATAAGATAAATTTTGAGTTACCAAAAAAAAAGATAAATTTTGACAATTTATTTTTGTCTTCCTAACTAGTATTACCGTAATAGTAAATAATCCTGAAATACCTCTCTTCTTATTTCGAGTTAAATTAAAATATCCATCAGGAAAAACAATGCCTTTTAATAGAATTTTGATGTAATGAGTCTAATTAATTATGGATAAATTATTTTTCCTCGGATATATTCATGAGAACTTTCTTCGTTCTCATCATGAGTATCGATGCTGAAGAAACCCAATAACAAGAGTAAATTATCATTGAAAAAGTATAGGTAGACAATAATTTTTATGAACAATATGAATAATAGATTTAATAAAATAAAAATATATTATACTCTTAAATTATTCATCTAAATCTAGTATTAGAATAATCATTTGCATATTTAATAAATTAAACATCAATTATTAATGTTGTTTAAAAAAATTATTGTTTACTTAATATTTTCTTCGTATAATAAATAAACAGAATATTCCTTGGGAGATGCTTTGTGCACACTTAGTTGTGTACGCTGTGCAAATCGTTTTGGTTGCCATGGTATTGGATAGTAGCAGAGTAAAAGAGGCACCCATGATGATAATAAAAAATGTTGATGATAAGAACAACAATTGTGATATTTATTTTTGTGGAATATTCATTTTCTTTAGTTTATTTTGATGTCAATATTTTTCTACGTAGGATATAAGATAGACTTGCAGTGTAGTATATAAATATATAGCTGCTAGTGAGTAATAAAATTAGCATGCTTAAGTAATTAATTAAACTGCTCAATAGATTTTTGAAAAGTGGCTTACAGCATTATGGGGGAACCGAAAAGTCCAAAACTAATGTGCACTATAGAGTAATTTAATTGTACAACGGACCACAACATATGCCATTAATTAAAGACAAAGGTGTCTAATCTCTTATTATCATCTTATTAATTTGATTAGCCAATGTATTGGAGGCGGTTCACTTTAGGGTATATATCTTTCTAATTTTAGTGCAGATATACATTGTGATTAATTAATTATATTGTTTAGAGTCATAGTTATCAGAAGTGACAATAGACTCAATTAAATTATGAATCACTTATTAAACTGTTTGATCAAGTAATAATTAAATAAATAGATACAATTATAATAAAATTAAAATTTTGATGCATTATGTTTAATTATGTAACGCTACGTGACCTACGTCGATAAAAATAATTAATTTTTATATTAATCGCATAAATAATTATTTAAAAAAATAGAAGTAATTAATAATTATATAAAATATTTTATATTGTTAGTTTATTAAAATTAAATTATAAAATAAACAAATACAATGTTATGAAAAAAAATATTTTATATTATTTAAATTGTATTACTTTAATTTAAAAATAATTACTTTTAGTATAATATATATAATTACGAGTCTTTAGCATGATAATAAGTGTACTGGCATTGCTTTTATAATATATATCATTATTTACTCTAATAGTATTAAAAGACATGTTATCTTAATAGAAGATTCACACTCTTCTCTCTCATAAATCCTAAACTCGGTCACATTTGTGTTAATTTTTTAAGGGAAAAACTCTGCATACAAGCCCTTATGCTTTACAAGTTTATTAAATAATAAAATCAAAATACGCGCTGCTCCACGTACGTTGATTACACGCGCTATATAATATCCCGCATATATCTAACTTCCAAATTTAAAATATTTGTTTCCTTCTTCGTTTTCGTTATTTTGAGATTTGGTTCTTCTTCTTCTCGCGCGTCTTCCCTCATTCTTCTCCATCGATCTTTTCCTCTCCTTTTCTCACTGGTATGTTCTTCGTTTACGTTACCTTTTTCTCTCTCTGCAACTCGAGCTTCGTTTTCTCTTTTAATTTGTTGTTTTCTGAAATCAAAGTTTGAACTCGTTTTGAAGATAATGGATCATTCAACCTCAGATTGTTAGCTGAATCCAGGCGAAGTGGATTATGAATTTGAATCTAACGAAGTTCCTGAGGTTTGATTTACATAGGATTAGTATGAATTTTCTTTCAGTAATTTGTATAGCATTGTGTAGTT
>NC_029781.3:92223745-92225818 GCF_000817695.3 Arachis duranensis
GTTTAAACTGTCCTGCAAGAATTTATATACACACATTGAAGGATGTCGGTGCTTGGATCATTTCAAAGGTTGTGCTCGATCATTCACACCCCTGCTGTCCAAGTAAAGCAGAGATGCTCAAACAGCACAGGGAACTAAGCATGTCCATTCGTCGTACGATAGAGAATAACGATGAGGCCGATATCAGACCAAGCAAAACCTACCAATCATTTGTTGCGGCTGCCGGGGGTTACCGCGAGTTAAATTTTATCGAAAAGGACGTGAGGAATTACATTACCAGGGAAGTGCGGAATGTTTCCGAACAAGAAGATGTAAAGGAATTCGGGAAATATTTCTTAAGAATGAAAGAGAAGAATTCGAATTTCTTTTTTGAGCTCGAACTCGAGGAGGATCAATCGATTAAGCTGGCTTTTTGGGCCGATGCAAGAAGCAGAGCCGCCTTTGAGTATTTCGGAGACGTCATTTCATTCGACACCACCTACAATACAAACAGGTAACAAACTGTCCCTGTTTATGATGCTAAATTAATTTATTTTTACGAATCTGCGGTAGAGGTGTATATTGGCTGTTTCATTGGGTGTATTCGAAGCATTTGTTGGGGTGTACCTAATAATTTTGCATTCTGGACCATGGTAATTTGTTTCAGGTATAATTTGGTCTGTGGTTCTTTTGTCGGGGTGAATCACCACGGTCAGTCAACACTTCTCGGATGCTCTTTGATGAAGAACGAAGAAATTGAATCATTCAAATGGTTATTTCAATACTGGCTTCGTTGCATGGGAGGAAACGCTCCGAAAGGGTTTCTCACCGATCAGTGCGCATCAATGAAAAGGGCTTTAGAGGCCTGTATGCCAACAACAGTTCACCGCTGGTGTATTTGGCACATCATGAAGAAGATTCCAAGCAAATTAAACGAGTACAAGGGACATGCCGATATCAAACAAGAAATGAGCCATGTTGTTTGGAACTCTCATAGCAAAGACTCATTCGATAGGAATTGGAACGATTTTCTGCTGAATTTTGGTCTTGCGGACAACAAGTGGCTTTCAGGTAATGTTTTTTTAAAATCTGCAGCAGATGTGTAAATTGTACGTTCTTTCGGGTGTATTTTACAGTCTGTGTTTGTGTGTATTATGCAGATCTGTACGAAGACCGTCACATATGGGTTCCTATCTATCTGGATCACCACTTCTGGGCAGGGATGAGAAGCACACAAAGGAGCGAGAGCATGCATTCATTTTTTAACAAGTACATCACCCGGAACAGCTCGCTTATTCAGTTCATCAAACAGTACGATAATTGCCTCGGAAGCAGGGAGCAAGCAGAGAGAGAATCAGATGCTGCAGATTTTCATACGGTCATACCGTGTGCAACCAAATCCTCCATTGAAGCTCAGTTTCAAGATGTGTACACTCATGCAAAGTTTAGGGAAGTCCAAGCACAATTCAGAGGAAAGGCCGAATTGCATCACCAGATTAAAGAATTCCGCTCTAGGCTATTCAGTATACGAAGTCGTAGAACAAGTTTCCAGCTCAATATTCAACAAATTCGCGGTTACCTACGACTCAGTTGCAGCCGAGGTAAAATGCCAATGCTTATTATTCGAGTCGAGAGGTATACTGTGCCGTCACGCACTAAGCGTGTTAAGCTTCGAACAAGTAAGCTAAGTGTCCCCTAGATATATACTGGAACGATGGAGCAAGAAGGTAAAGAGGTGACACACACACATCAAGAGCAGCCACGACGAGCCACTGCTGGAGCCAAGAAACAAGAGGTTCGACCAATTGGTTTTTCGTTCGCAAAATATTTGCGAATTTGCCTCCAAATCGGAGGAGCTGACTGCAATTCTGCACCGTGCGTACGATAATACCATGGCCGAGATGGAAGCATTAAAAGCCAAAAGGAAGGGGACATCTTCTTTATCCCACGAAGACGCCAACTTGGAATCCGTTAACGAGCTTCAAAGCCCGCCAAGGATTCGAACAAGAGGATGTCCAAAAAACAGGCTAGGTTCAAAGCTGGAGAAACAGATTGCAAATGCCACAAAGAAGAAGAAGACTAAAGTTTTAAGCG
>NC_029781.3:92226076-92227483 GCF_000817695.3 Arachis duranensis
ATAAAAGCACTGTTCTTTTTGTGTGTATTTTTGTTAATTCACAATTTAAATATAGACACATATATAGATACATATAGAACAAAAGCTGTAAAAATTCGCAGGTTATGGGCGTATATTTCATTTGATGTTTTTCTTCATATTTTAGTACATGTAATTCATACATTTTGAATACAACACAGACAGTTGGGTGTATATTTTATTCAATCTTGAGTGTATTATTAGACTTGCGTTGGGTGTAACAGTTTATAATTTACGTTTATATATGCCTTGATTTTTTGCTTCATATTTTACCACCTGTAATACAGCTTTTGAATACATCACAGGCAGTTTACCATCACAGATAATTTAACTATGGGAAAAAATATACATGTAATAGAAGTTGTTGATAAATGGCAAATATTTACATCATTTGTTCAATTTACAAACTACCCAGCAGTTGGATTACCTAGTTTCTATGTCAGCAGAATTAATCTGACAAAACGGACTCAATAATACAGAGGATGGCTTCGACAGCCTTATAGCACTACTCTCTTTAATTGCCCGATCTCTCTGTTTATTCATCTCACTGAATAGTATCCGGGAAGCATACTCCACTCTATAGTGGTCCACATCCTCCTACAATTAAAAAGTATGTTATGTTTAAACAGAAATATTAATTCAGTAAAGTAATACAGAGTTATATAGTTCTAAAGACAGTTACCTGTGGCCAATTATCCCATTCATACTTCCCCTTTTTAATGTTTTCCGGCTCAATTAACTCAAGCCACTTCATTACGTAGATAGCGCAGTCGTAGCTGAAAATGAAGAAATAAATTACAAATCTCATTTAGAAAAGTTTAATGTTCAGAGTCACAAATTTATACCTTGTTTTTTGCCCTGATATTTTAACATATGATGCTTTAATTTTCTTCTCGTTCTCCCCTTTCTCCAGAGGTTCCCCGCCGGCATATGTTATCAATCTTGAAAATACATATCCCTTAAATACCAAAACAAATTAGTAATACACCCGAATGTATGGACAAGATACACCCAACTGAATGCACAATATACAACCAACACAACTAACGAAATAGACCTATCTATTAAAGTAAAGAAGACAGAGGCAACTTACAGTGAATTTATTAATGTCCTTTCTCTCATCGCTTGGAGCTTTTTTGTGTAGCGGGTCAAGTATTCGACATTTCCGCTTTGTTCTATTTATCAGCCATAACCACCAATGTCCCGAGTGGCAAACAGGAGCAAAAATATGAAGGATTGCCACATTTCAACAGTGTGTTATTTTATTTGGCATATAAGTAAATAAGCGAACTAACAAATTTAGCAAACAAAAACTTACATATGGATGCGAACTTAATTTTTTTCTATCTATGAAGGGAATGAAACTCGGGTAGGCTTCCACCCTGAATT
>NC_029781.3:92228239-92228940 GCF_000817695.3 Arachis duranensis
TGTGGTTTCTTGAAGTTGTTTGGGGGGTTCAGGAGTGCTGCACAGTTACACAAAATTAATCATGGCGTAAAAAAAATTGATCAGGAACAATATATACCCAAACTGTTAGCAAATATACACCCAAACTCTAAACAAATATACACCCAATACTATTTCTTACGTTTCTGTAGTCCTTTCAATCCGTAGCATAGGGGTTGGTTCAAAATCTGTCTCAGTGGTTGTTTGGGATGCCAGCACAAAAACCTGGATCAGGACTCTAAACAAGAAGAAAAATGAAAGGTTAACAACGTATTTGAAAATAATAAGGTTATAAGGTTGAAATATTCTTGGAAAACTCACACTGCAAGCGCTTCCGACGGTGTTTGTTCCCTCACAACCATCATATTCGAATCAGTCGGAATCAACCTAAAATACACCCAAAGAATGTCAAAAAATACACCCGAACAATTCAAAAAGAGGACGGGCTTTGTTTTTTGAGAACTTACATACTTGCAGTTTTTGCTTTTTTTTGCTGCCTTTTTTTTCTTGAATAAAATAATAAAGGGCTTTTTTTTCTTAAAAAAATATATACAGAATTAGAAGTAGAAGGTAATAGAAGAACAAAAGTAACGGTTATTTGAAAGAGAAATTACATGCTCTGTGACGGCTGGTTTACACTACTCTGTTCTGTGCGTCCTTGAGAGGAAGGATCATCACTTCCC
>NC_029781.3:92229079-92241787 GCF_000817695.3 Arachis duranensis
GAATGGACAATATACACCCAACAAAACAAACGACATACACCCAACTTGATCCACAAAATACACCCAAATGGTTCACAAAATACATCCAAATCTCAAATAATAAGAAGATTTTATTAAATAATAAAGCTTCTTACGTTTCAGAGGACACGTAGCAACCTTCTGTCGATCGCAGGTCAGCTTGGTTCTCCCTGCGAAACAAGATACAATTATTAGCAAACAAAACACACCAAAATCTCAAATACACAGCCCAGCAAGACATACCCCTCTGTAGCAGATTTATCAACATTTTTCCTTAGCAATTCATCGAGTTCGTCACTTGATATTTCATATCTTTCACTACATTCATAAAATAAGATGTTAACAAAAATAATTACGATGATAGACCGTAATATAGCTTACGAGGTACTGTACCCGTCAAAGTATTGATCTTCTTCAGGAGGTGAATCCTCCACAACAACTTTTTTCTTTTTTTGTTGTGTTCTGGGTGGAAAAAAAATAGTACAATCAGAAATAAAAAATTAATTTTATCACAGAATATTATCCAAAGAAGTGCTTACTTTTTGGTGTTGTTTTTGTTTTTTTCTTTTTCTTCTCCTTCTCCGCAGGTGATGATTCTTCACTCCTATAAGTTAATAATAGACACTTCAGTTAACACACGAAATCTTTATAATGAAGCCAAAAGAAAGGAGTAATAATTTTAGGACATTACTCATCACTTGGTTCAAATTCAGATTCTGAATCAGAATCTGACTCCTCTTGCCTCTGCTTTCTTTTTCTGGAGTCCATTCTGGAAGGCAAACAATTGTCATTTAGAACATACTAAAAATACACCCAAATGAATTCATGAGATACACCCAACTGAATATACAATATACACCCAACGCAGCAAATGAAACACACCCTGCTTAATAAGCTACATACACCCAACGTGAACAAACAAAATACACCCAACCCGAAAAAGAAATTACACCCAAGTATGGTACTTACTTTTTCCCCTTTTTGCTGGGGTGTTTTCTTCCTGAATCCTCTGAGTCTTCTTGAGCCTCAGACTCAGAGGTAGAAGTGTCACTGTCAGTAGTTTCTGTCTCCGAAGAAGATGTTGGACTCGTCTTCCTTTTTTTTGTTTTTTTGATTTTTTGATTTTTTCTTTTTTTTCTTTTTTTTTCATTTTTTCTCTTGTCTCTGCCATCTTCACAATCCCCTGAAACATGAGATATTTTAGTTAGCAGCATTCGGGTAAATAAAATACACCCAACTTATTATGTTTACTTACCAAAATTTCCTCTCTTTCTGCAGTCATTCTTTCCACCAACTGCTCCTTAGTCCAGTTGGCAATCCAAAACTTTGGTGGTCTTTCAGCCCTGTTCTTGCCTTTGCTTTTTGAAGGATGAAAGTAGATTATCATTAGGGCGAAGAGACAGCCATTAATTGCCTTCTTCTTCTTCTCCTGGTAGTCTGTGATGCCCTTGATCATGAAGGTCAAAACATGCCCCCCAGTTTCTCTCCGATATGCCGTCCATCTTAAAAATTGGGGCCAGGTGCACGGGCGATATTTTGTTTATCGTCGTTGGCAAAAGAAACGCCATCTGTATGTAGAGGATGAATATCCTCTTGAACATCAGGCGTTCCTCTTCGTTGCCAACGCCGATTTCCATCATTTCATCGGTAAGACTTTTGAGGGTCTTACCCTGGAATCTTCTATAAATTATTTTGTCATCATCAGAAAGTTTCTTATACTCAACTTTCTCAGGAAATAGATCTCCTACAAAAAGGAAGACAACAAAGTATCCAAGTCGGTTCAAATTCACCCAAGTATCAACTTAAATACACCCAAGCAACAACTTAATATACACCTATAATTTTAAGCTAGTTACCTGTTGCATTGATCCCAGGCGCATGACCTTTTTTTTTTGGTGTTATTTGGAAAGAACCATATCCTGTCTTCAGTTTGTTCTCCCCAAGTTTGAAGTTGTTTGCCAGCTCCCTTAAGAGTTGGTGATCCACCCTTAGTGGTGGGATGTGCATCAACCCACTGAATCCAAGATCCCTCACAATCGCCTTCTTCTCCTCAGTCATGTTTCTGAACTTATCACTCAGGAGATGTGTGGCACACTTAAGGTCTTTTGTTTGGTTTCTTGCTGCCATTTTCTCTGAAACGAAAAACACACCCAAAGATATCAGTAAGATACACCCATATATATATGACTCAGATATACCCATTAATAACAATAAGATACACCCATTGATAACAGTAAGATACACCCATATATATGACTTAGATACACCCAAAGATATCAACAAGATACACCCAGTGATTACAGTGAGATACACCCATAGATATTATTCAGATACATCCATATAGATATCAGTCAGATATCACTCAACCATGCTTCAATATCAAGCCACATTACAAGGTTAAGCAGTATACACCCCCAATCTACGGAATAAACCCCTAAAAATCAACAAAAATAGCAGGAGAACTTAGAACAACAACGTAGAACGACGTAGAACTTAGAACAACGACGTAGAACTTAGAATAGTGTAACAAAGAAGCAAGAATAATAGTAAACCCTAGAAGAACGACGTAGAAGAAAAGTAAAATATACAGGAATCTTAATGAACTTACGTTGAGTATTGTTGCTTTGTTTTCTCTTCAGATTCTTCACGGAGAGTTTGATGGTGTTTTGATGGAGGTTTCGAACAACGATTTGTATATTTTGAACTTTGATTTTCGCTCGAAAATGGGACGGTTTCCTTGTTTTCAAAGCGCTTTGAGAAGTGGAAGAAGTGGAAGAAGTGGAAGAGTCTGCCATACGTAACCGTTCGAGTGTTGAGCGCGTGATTTTGACGCGCCATGTTATTTCTCTTCATGCGCGTGAGTTCTATTTGGGCTGGGCCAACTTGTAAGCTTGTAAACTTGTATGTGTAGCAGGCCCGATTTTTTAATTGACCATTTAATTTAAAAGGAGTGTCTTTTACCGTAATCTATGGCACTACTTGTGCATCATGAAGGTGCACGAGCAAGACATCGACCCGTCGGGTCAAATATGTCCGGTTCAAATTAAATTGACCGGTTTAAAGTAAGTTAAACTGGTTTTTAATAGATTAATTGAAAGAATAGTTAAAAGTGTAATTTAGATCAATTTAAAATTCGGTTCACTAATTTTTTAATTGAACCGCTAAGTCCGATCCGGATTTGATAACTATGGCTAGAGTAATAAGTAGAATTTCGATGTAAAAAAACTAAATTCAGCAATATAGGAGAAGAATAAAAAGATGGAGAGAGAAGAGTTTTGATCTATAAAAGAGTATTGTGCTATTCATTTCACTGGTCTATCATACAACTAATACATACTTTTTATAGAAGGTTGTTATAACAAAATCTAAACCAAAGAAAGTTATTAACCAACTTTTTTTTGCTAGTTTGCATTACTCTTAACAAAATCAGTTTTGACATCTAATTCTGTTTTAATTTGTTATCATTCCTATCAGCCTTCTTCAAGTTTAAAGACACTTTTTAAGTGACCTTGAACTTGGATTTCAACTAATTGAATATCGAAAAAGAGAATGGTTTACTGTAGATGTCACTAACTTGGTCAAGCCCATATATATCAACAATGTTCAACTTATGTTGAGTTACTAAATAAATAATTTCAGGTCTTGTTAGTGTATAATATTGCAATGCACCAACAATAGATCGATAGTGTGTAGGATTTTCATATGCTTTTGATTCCTGATGTGACAGCTTTTTAGAGGTAAAATCATGGGAGTTGGGACAGGTTTAGGGGTGGCAATGGGTAGGGGTAAGGTAGGGTTTGAAGTCAACCCTAACACTACTTGCGGGTTGAGAATATTCCAACCCTAACCCTACCCGTTCTCAACCCGCGGGTACTTGACCCTACCTGCGGGTTACAAAAAAGATGCAAAATTATTATATAACTTCATGATAATTTAAAATAAAATTGATTTTTATGTAAAAAAAAGTATTAAATTATCAATTAATGATATTTTTTTAATGGCTAAGGATCTTTTACATCTAGTAAGAGGTCTTTAGGTTTAACATCCACTTAAAACATATTTTTATATAAATATATAATATATACATATATAAAGGATAGAGTCGGATTGGGTACCCGCGGATAGGGTACATGTTGCCACCCTAGACAGGTTTGGCATCACTCATTGCTGCCCTTGACATTGGCAAAGACGATAAGCTTCTAAAGGTAGTTTTTCTGCTTCAATGCGTAAAAAACAGTTAAAAGTGCCAAGACTCTTTAAAGAAAATATGTTATTCAAATTGTGCATAAGCTGTGAAATCTATTTTGGATAATTTACTGTGACTAAATTGTCATCAACATACACAAGAATACAAATAGAAAAGGATGAGGAATTATGCACAAATGAAGACGGGTCAGAACAGGTGTTTTTGAAACCAAAATTGGCAAGAGTTGTAGACAAAGTAATATACTAAGCTCGAGAAGCTTGGCTTTATGAAGTTTACACACTTGGTTAGAATTATCATTTGTAAAACCTAGAGGTTGCTTTAGATAAACAACTTCATTTAATTTTTCATTCAAAAATAGAGTTAGAATTACTTGAATAGATGTTGGTTTGATGACAAGAGTAAACACCTCATAAAAATCAACTCCTTCAATGTGATGATTTTCCAAAGCTGCCAACCTTGCTTTGTTTTGAAGAATAGTTCCATTAGGGTGCCTTTTGATGGCAAACACCCATTTTAAGCCAATAATGGTGCTATTAAGAGGTGGAGTAACTAGACCCAAGTATTTGTCTTTAGCTGATTTTCAATGAGCAAGAGTGAGGAAAGTCTTGATTGTCTTAGGAACATTCTGTAGATATTGTTGTTGTACTAAGCAATGCTTTTGGTTTTGAGTTTTCAAATTTTGACCGTGTGATTATATGATGAGTATTTTTTGAAGAATTAGTGGAAGTGGTTGAGATATAGTAGTTGAGGATGGATGATTAGAATAAGAATAAGGGACTGAAGTGTTATGCTGAGGTGATGAGACCAAAAGAGAATCATTGGAATTATTGAGACTCTAATAAGAGGATGGATGATGAAAATTAATTGGCTACAAAATAGCAAAGGCAAAGAAGTATATATGAGTAAATTTTTTAGGAATAGGTGATGCAGTATTTAATGGAAATAAATTAGAATATGAAAACTTGTTCTCATCAAATAAAATATGGTGTGTGATAATGATACTTGTATCCTTTTTAGTTAGAACATTGCCATTTGAGATTTGCAGTTCAATTATTGTCAATGGGAGAGCATGCATTTTAGCCACAAAGTATCATTACTTGTTGAATAAGAAACTGGTATATTACAACTTGAAAGAATCTGATTCAGTACTTTAGATGAAGCATGTCCTAAACGATCATGCCACTGTAGATATTGAGAATACTTTGTACTATGCATCTTGATCTTATTTAACAATATTATCACTACTATGTGATTTATTACAAGAAAGAGTAGAAAAACAAATATAGGCACAATCAGTTTTATGTGGACAAGAAATAACAATATGTTCAAAAGTATAGACTCCATTTCTAGGTACTCCTCTTAGGAGAATTTGATGATTGGCCTGTGAAATTATAAAGCAACGATCATCATGAAATTATAAAGCAACGATCATTATCCTTTTCGAATTTTTGAACACTAATTAGATTTTCACACATTTTCGAAGCAAAAACTTTTGACTAGTATCCAAAAAAATCAAATAGCTATGTCCAATATTAGCAATTCTAGTACCGGATCCATTATCTAAAAGGAGAATTTAGAAGCAGTGAGTAAATTTGATTGATCTGGAGTTATGTGATACAACCAAGATATTTCAGAAAAGATGGAGGGAGTTACCATATATGCTCTAGGATTGTTGTATGAGGATGGTGGTGGTGGTGGTGGAAGAGCTCAACTTGAATTTTGAGAATCTATGCTAGGCTGATTTGATTAGAATTGATGGTCAAATATGTGAAAACATGAAATAGTTGTGTCTAAAATTGCTACAAACTTGACATTGAATTCTTGATGGAGATGATCTTTGAAATCTGAAAAATCTATCTGCACCTTTTTCTGCTCTTCTACCTCTTCTTCTAGAAAAGCTTCTACTATTTTCTCTAGCATAAGAATTATATGTTTGGGTGAAATTAGATTGGATATCCCTGTGTTCACTTTTCTAAATTTGTCCAACATATCTTCATGACCAACAAGTAATGATTCAACTTCAAGAATGCTTATTGAATCATATTTAGACATAACCGAACTAAGAAACAAAGCATAATCTTCGCTGATTCCTTGTGAAATGGCTTCAATATGGTCATCAATGGACAACACATGTCCTAAAAAAGAAAGACAGTCCATGATCTTTTCACTATAAGAAAATCATGCTTTTGCTATGCTTTTAAAGTGTGGCAAAAAGTGGGAGAAAGCATAGCAACAACTCCTCGCCACGCTTTTTGAGCTATGGCATGTTTTTGAAATGGTCACATCTGCAAGCGTGCCGGTTGCTCTATCGTCACACTTTTGTCAATCTATTGACACACTTAATTTTTTGTCTCACTTTTATCGATTGAAACGCTTGAAAGTGTGACCGTATGTATAACTCTATAGCCACGCTTTTAAAGCGTGCTCTCTGGTGGACATACAGCTACGCTTTTAAAGCGTGACAATAGTCGACTATGCTTTTGAAGCGTGCTAATAGCCGAAGATATGGCTACGCTTTTAAAGCGTGCCGATATTCAAAAATATGGCTACGCTTTTGAAGCGTGTCAATAGCCGAAGATATGACTACGCTTTTGAAGCGTGCCAATAGTGTGGTTATGGCCATGTTTTTCGAGCGTGGCTGGTGATGACTACTGTACAATATGGCCACTCCTTTTAAGCGTGACTATAAGTTAGTTCAAAAAACCTATTGTTCTTTTTTATTAATCTTCCTAATAAAATCTTGCAAAATTCATATATAATTTTAAATAATAGTTTAAAAAAGTAATTCAAACAATGACCAAAAAATTATTTAAATAATTTTAAATCAACAAATCCAACATACATAAACTTGTCACCAAAAAAATATAAATTTTGATTACATGATAGCATTCTAACAAAGTACCAAAAATCAAAGTCATAAAAAACTACCCATAAATTTCTCATGCATGAATTATAATTCCAATAACTATCACATCTACTTCCTTTACATACTTCTTTACAACATGTCAAACTTCAGAATTAGTATTATCATTTATGTGAGTTCCATTGTTTAATTTTTATCATTGTGCTGCATAATTTTAAATATTATATTATTACATCTTGTATTTTACCAAAAAGTGAGAGCATATATTGAAGATGACACGAGATATTCTCTAATACACAAAAAAAGGTAGTAATATAAGATATATATAATTTTAGTGAACTTTTAGCATATTCAGAAGAGTCATGAAGGCTACAAAGAAAATTTTATGTAATTGTAATTTATTGGACTTTTGGCTTTTGCAACTTGATAAAATATTGATATGCCAATCTGTCAGTGAGCCATGAATAATATCCTCTTTTTAATTATCTTATTTATACACTAACAACTAACACATATTCTACCATACAATGCATAAACACTATTAACTAACAATTAACTGATTCCTAACAGAATCAAGTAACAGAAACAATTGCACATTCTAATCCATTCTCTTGATTTTTTAATGCATTAATATATAGGTTTAGTCAACTTTATTATTTGCAAGAAAAACAAAAAAAATCAACAATGCACAACCAAAAAATTCAATAACCAACAATACATATTCAACTAGTAATAGTAGTATGAACTACAAATAGAAAATTTAACATAGAAAATAGAATTTTATAGTCCAAAGCAACAAGGCAATGACCACCTCTTTTTTTTTTATCAGTATCTCGCTGACAATAATATAAAAAAATAGTTACTTACATCATTGTTGGGTAAAATTTGAGTTAATTCAGAAGAGCAGGGACTGTTTTTTGGTTTGCTACTTGAGGCATCTAAAAGAAAATTTTGGGCAGCTTGCACTAAGTTAAGGTTGCTACTTCTTCATCACTCATTTTAGGATTGATTTGGTGCACCATTACTTTTAATAGATCGCATACGCCGTCCATCTTCTTCTCTAAGAAAAATTATATATCTATGTTTAGCCTCTACTTTAATTTTTATTTCAAATATTTTAATTGAACACATAACCTATCCTTACACTGTTACACATCTCCCATATTGTTTGATTTATTTCTCTACAAAACTAAATTATACTAAGTAATCCAGCAACAGATTAACTAAGTACTACAGCAGCAATAAAGAAGAAACAAAATAATAAAGCTAGCAGCGAATAACAATTTGGTAGTAGATAATTAGTATCACAGCAGTAGCAAGGCAGCAAAGCAACACCACAGGAACAACAGAATAAGAGAAGTAGCAACAATAGTAAATAAAAAACTATTGAAAGCCTAAATTAAAATAAACTTAGACTTAAATAAATATTAATAACTAATAAGTAACTTTATTAAAAACAAATGGAGCATAACAACAGAGCTCAAACAAATTTCGAATTGTTTTATACAAGACCAGACCACCAGAGCCATTTACAGGATCATGCATATTGCATACCCCCAAACCAGACTAGAGCAGCAGATTATTAAAAATGCATATTTCAAGACCAGACCAGACCATATTGCATATATGACAAGCCTTATATATCCACAAGTAAATGGAAATTTATCACTTTTTTATTCTATATATACCAGATCCTACAGTTGCTGAATTCGGGTCGCGTGTGATGGAAATGAAAAACCAATAGAACGGTATTTTGAATTACAACAACAATCAATAATGAATTATTTAAATAACTTATCTCATGTAACATGGAAAAAAAAGAAAAGAACTAAAGTATAATGTGCTCAACTCACTAACACCTGTTCTCCTCCACTTTGATATCTCAGTAAGAATAGAAGCTACAAACATCACAACCCCAAAGCCAGTGACTATCGCAAACAAAATAATAACAACACCAAACAAATTCAGCATAATGACAAATATCTATAACAGAGTGACAAATATCCATAATAGTATTTTGAATTACAACAACAATTAATAACAAATTATTTAATTTTGTGACAACTCACAAAATGAATTCAAAGATTAGCTAGAACAACAATCCTTCTCCAATGCATGGCAAAAATGCTCTATAGGGATAGCAGTTCTCGATATTGGACGAGATAGTAAGCTATAGGGGAGGGTTGGCAAGAGAGAGTGAGTGCCGAGGAGGGAGGCCTTACCAGAGAGAATCACCGCGGGTTCACAGCATTGACAGATGGTGCGTCGACAGAGCGAGCATCGACGGAAACTTTATGAGAGACAGTGAGCAACGAAGGAGGCCTTGCCATAGAGAGTCACTGCTGAAGGAGGGTTAGGGATTTACAACGTACAGGGGAGACGGAAGGAGCAGTGATGGTGGGAGGACCGAAAGAGGCAGTGTAACACCCTACCACACATAGTCTTATGCTTAAGTCATAAATTGAGGTGGCAAGATATTACGACCTCTAAAAATAAAAAATATATATAATAATAGTAGTTGAAAGGAATTTATACCAAGGAGCCTTTGAAGAAAAGTTTAAAACAAAAGTTGTAACGCTCACATAAAAGGAAAACTTGTGTACGAAGAAATGTAAGATATATATACATATGAATAATAAAAAGAGAGTGTCAAATATACAATTAACAAAGCTTCCAACTCGGTTCGCAAAGATAAACTGGCCATAGCATATAAGTATATATATATATATACAAAATACAAGGTGGAGAATCTGTATACATATATAAATATAAACAAAAATACGCCCCTGAGTCCCAAGAGTTCTTCGTTTCATCAAAGTCTCCAGAATACAGAGTGGTGCTTCTCAACCTGCATCTGAAAAATAATAATATTGTATAGGATGAGAACCAAGGAGTTCTCAATATGATTAAGGAGGTTCCCACATAATAAATAAGGTCCCGGAAAAGGCAGAGACAATCCTAGAACACTGATACTCAGATAGGATATAATCTCAAAGGAATAAACTAAACCATAAATTCGGTTATAGCTCTCTAAGGTATCCAAGTCACAAAATGACTCTAACTCTGCAGTTTACTTTCTATCTCATTTAACTCTAACCCTTGTTTTCACTTTCACATAACATAATATTCTATACATTTTACCGCTTACTAGTAAATCATTGTTAACTAACACTTATCGCTGATCCAACCAATTACGGCCTTAGGCCCAAATTCAAACCAACTCGGCCTCTGGCCCAATTCAGAACAAATCACCATTATCCTCAATCTACCACCAAAGTACTCAAAATAGAAGGACAATTACAAACACAAGTAAATACAAGGCAAGCACATTTAAAGAACCCGTTACAACAAGTATCACATTTACCAATTAGACAGAGTTTATCAGATAGGCAAGCCAAAACAATTAAGTACACCTAAGAAAATCAAACAAATGCAACATGATACATGCCTGTCCTACTATCCGTGAGCTCACGTGTAAGTTAAATCGCCAGAACCCGAGACATCTGGTAGCTAACCCAGACATTTGTCTCTAGGTTGCGCATCTCCAGGAGGATCATAAACGAAGGAGAATGCATTTTCATATCGAAGAAGTGTGCCTTTCCACCTTCTCCTGGAGGATATACGAAGGAGAGTGCCTTTCCACATCGAAGCAGTGTGCCTTTTCACCTTGCAACTAGAGAAGAATGTGGGAGAAACAATACGAAGGATGGTGCCTTTTCACCTTCCCCACATCCCCATCATGACAAGAGAGGGAACTTCCCTCCTCAACTTGCCATTCGAATACATTTTCAAGTTAATAAGCAAGCGGGATCGCACTCAAACCTTGTCCTCTCGACTATTCCGGCCACACACAGTCATCCCCAATCTCATCATTAACATCTCAATTCAGTTATTCTAGACCATTCTTCACTTCCAAGTTGCCTCACCTTCCTAGCTCAAATCCTCTTAACTATCCTTACAACTCAGTTCTTGGGTCATAGGGTGTAAAATAGAGGTTTAGATGTTCAAAAGCATGTTAAAATCACAAAATCTCATTTGCTGAAAACAGGGGCGTCGCATACGCAGGAGCTCATTTTAACCTCACTCGTGTACGCATCCTCTTGCTCGTGTATGCGAGATACCCAATCCTAATGGGTCGGTCGCGTCGCGTGCAAGTGGTCACATACCTAACCCCTTAAAATTACTTGCTCGCGTACACACGCACCATCCCGCATACGCAAGATGCCCAACCCGAATGGAATGGCCGCGTCGCGTGTGGTGGTTGCGTACGCGAGTTATGCAAAACCAGCAAAAATATTTAAGTTGCAGAAGTTCACTTTTGCACTAAACTTCCGACGGTATAACTTTTTCGTTTTAAAACATTTTTCATCGGTTCTTTGAACGGCGTAAACTTCACAGACCCAATTTCATATAAAACAAGTTTAAAAACATTCGGGGGTCCGAAAGCTGAGTTATGACTCGCCGAAGTTCGGCCAAAAACTAACTTTACCAAAAACCTCAAAACCTCAATTTTCTTTAAAACCTAACTCAAACTCAACATACTATACGCCAAAATAATCAACTCATCACTTAACATTCTATCATCATAAATAGCAATCAACATCAAGGGTGCTAATCATTAAACATACTCATACGTTCCAACCTATCCTATGGTCATCTAGCCTAAGTTTTCACAGAACATTATATATTAAATACGAGAAACCTAAACCATACCTTGGCCGATTTCCTATAAAACCCGGAACGTCAAAATTTGTTACCGTTCCACGATATCCAAGTTTCCAAAGTCTCACCAAACGGGTCTCCAGCTCCCCAGAGTCCAATACCAAGTCTCCAACGCCATCAATTTGTTTCCAAAGTACACAATCCAAACTAATTTCACCAAATAACACTAAAACTACCATAGGGTTCACTAATTAGATAACTTGAAAAGGATTAAGCGTTTCTCACCTTACCAACATGAAATTGGGACAAGACTCAGCAAGTCCACGAAGCTAATTTGATCCTAAACACCAAAATTACACAAAATTCAACATAATTATGTATTGAATTTCGAAATTAGGGGAAGAGGAAATCGAAACTAAAAAGTGGATTCCTTACCAAATTAACTACTAGGCTTTGTAGAACTCGACACGGTGAACGCGTGGCCGCAAATGGTACGGCAATCGTAGCTCCGGATCAAAAGTTATTGGAATTAGAAACAAGAACAAGGGTTGGAAGCTTATGTTCTTCCCCTCTCCTTGTTTCCCAGCGTTTTAGCATGCATGAGGAGAGAGAAGATGGCTGAAGCCATCTTTATTAAATGGCAAAGTTGGGCCTCGGGCCCATCATAGGCCCGGTTCACTCGATTCGGTCCGTTCAGTCCAATATTGGGCTAAATTCTTTAAAATTAGTGTCAAAATTCTTATTTTAATTAGTTCTACTTCTCTAAATTATAAAATTCCATTTTATCATTTTTTTATTACTAATTAATTTATTAACTAATTATTCACTAATTACTCGGGGTTTACAGGCAGTGTCGATGGAGGCATTACGACAAATGAGAGTGTGCGAGCACCAGCGATGAGCTCTGTGCGATGGAGGAGTGTTCGAAAATTTTTTATGAACACTGTGTGTTTCAAAG
>NC_029781.3:92241806-92269741 GCF_000817695.3 Arachis duranensis
TAACTCAGTGTTTTGAGGAAAAAAGGGGTGGAAAACCTATATTTTTTGGAACATTGTGGCCACGCTTTTTGGGGTGCCAAAAGAGTTAAGGAAAACGGGCACGTTTAAAAAACGTGACGATAACAAAAATATTTTGCCACACTTTAAAAGCGTGCTTGTTGTTCGATATGGCTACGCTTTAAATCATTAATCAATCGTCACTCTCATAAAAGTGTGACTGTTGACCCTTTCGGGTACGGTTTTGAAGCGTGGCAAGAAAAAGTGTGGCCAAATCTCTAATCAATCGCCACCCTCATAAAAGCGTAACCGTTGACCCCTTTTGGCCATGCTTTTAAGCGTGGCAAGAAAAAAGTGTGGTGGCGACATACCTTTTTTCTTTTAGTGTATGAATTTTACTAAGATAATCTGCTGCTATTGAAAGACCTTCTTTCTTGATCATCTTGAACTAAGATTTGAGATGTTTGATTTAAGCTTTGAAGATTTCGAAAAAAATTCTTGAATCTTCTCCCACACTTGATAGGCAAAATTACAATTAAGCATCTGATTCTTGAGAGGCTCATCCATGGATGTAAGTAACCAAACTATAAGCTAATAGTCTGAGACTTTCATTCCTTATACTTTTGTAATTCTGTGCCAATAGTTCTTTCTGGCTCAATGCTGAATTGTGGAGGAATTTTTGTTTGGATGAGATGATCTTCCAAATTATTTGCTCCAATTGTGTGTAATGTTAATTTTTGCCAACTACAAAAGTTGCTTTTGTTGATTTCATCATCATCAAGAATTGGTATAGAAAATTTTTTTTCTGTGAAGAAGTATTTGTGGGTAGTGATATAATCTCTGTCATGGATCATTACTGAGCTCTAGATACCATGTAAAAAAAGTGAATTGAGTGATCTAGTTGTTATCACTCTTATCATCCGGATATTATTATCCTTCTGTAAATTATTTTTTACTTATATAAGGCATGCATATGACATCACAATTATTAGACTCATTTTGATTCCAAGATAATGGAGTACAATTCATATTGGTGACATATCCATTGCATGAGGGATATATATTTATGGAGCTAAAGAAAGTCTCTTCTTGGTTGGTTTATGTTTCTTTTAAATAAAAAAAAAATGATGCCATTTCTTAATGTTGGAAGTGATATCGGATCGCACTAGTATATACCACTAAATAAACATGCACGGGAGATTTGTGGCCATTTTTAAAGTTGAGTAACGATTTTAACCGTTACAAAATGATTGGATAACACGTAGTAACCACTGTCCTATGTTTTGTGGCCAAACGATTAGCAGCGATTTTCATCGTTGGAGTAACCATTGCAAAATGACAAAATTAATTGTGGCAATGTTTCATATAAAAAAGTAAAGTTGTGACAGTTTAAAACCGCTGCAAACTAAACCACGTTTTAAAAAATTGTGAAACTTTGGAATCACCGAAATCTGCTACATAAGATTAAAAATTAATAATAATGAAATAGTTTGTACCATTTTCCTCATCACATCACATTTCCTTACATCATGATTGATCAAACTATATATTTCCATTAAAAAACACACTCAATACTAAGTTCATAGGAAATTCAAAATTATTAACCATTATCATTAATAAAATTCTTTAAAAAAAACACCATACAAGTACTTTCTTGTAAAATTTTTTTGAGATAACTTACATTAAATTTGGAATTACCAAATATTTTGATATGACCAATATTAGATGACCAACAAAATTAATTATTTTTTGCTAACACTTAAACAATAAATTAATAAAATTAAAAAATTTAGAAATAAAATTATAAAACTATTTTTATAGACATTAATCAAAATAATAAATGAGAACAATATAACAAATAGGTTTCTAAAAATTTTGTATAATGGACTTATTATAAGTTTCTAAAATAATAAAAAGAAAATCAAATAAATTCTTGAAAAAATTATAATGCGATGCTTTCTAAAAAATCGCAATAGCAAACACATTATTTGATCTTTCTTTTGGTCTTTAATTTCATTTCATTCTTTGAAAAAATTATAAAATTCCAATATTGTTTAGATCCATGTGGGAGAAGGACAAAGGTTCAATGTTAAAATTCTTTTTGAATGTATTTGATATTTTCTTCTTTTTTTAGTGAACATAGAACTTTATCGCAAAATTAAATTTCTGATTTATTTATTTATTTATTTATTTGGTAATCTTTTCATCCTTACAAATAAACTTATATGTTTATTGCAAAATTTTTCAAAGATCCATTTGTTTTATTACTCAATAAATTAACATGATATAAAATAAATATTTAAAGTTTAATATATCATTTATAATTAATTAGTAATTTTCAATAAATAATTTTGGTCTTATTAAACTATTATATACTATAATTAAGATTAGAAGAGAAGTAGCAAAAACATGTACTAAATATTGTAAATTGTACTAAATGATATATATTATTTGTAGCAACATAAGATAATACATAAAAACTAATCTAATTAAATGAAAGAAATTAAACTAAAGATCCTGAAGATGAGCATGGCTATTAACCATGTCTTGAGGAATGAATCTGGCCCAAAACCAATGTGATCGCCACACACTATTCATTTCTTCAATTGGGACATTCTTTGTCTCAGGAAGGAAGAATGCAATAAAAATAGTCATGATAACTACAAAACCGCCAAAAAAGAAGAAAAGACCGAATTTCAAGTGACAAAGCATCATGAGAAAAACTTGGCCTATGATAAAAGTGAAGAGCATGTTAACCGAAACATTGATGGCTTGTCCTGCGGATCTTATTTCAAGAGAGCATATTTCACTGGGAACCAACCATCCAAGTGGGCCCCATGACCATGCAAATGATGCCACGTATGCACATATAAAGAACAACAGAAGGTTCACTTCTCCTTTGCTAAATGAACCTACACCACTCACCCCAAACTCCTTAGCGATCATAGCTCCAACCGCAATCTGCAAATTAAACAATCATTCTCACTTATTTTCTAAATTAATTATGTAGTAATGTATTCAGTTATTCAATCCCCAAATGATTTCTCAGATTGCCCTAAAATAATAGTTCATCAAATCTCAATTATATCAATTACATTTTTGACATCAATAAAAATACATTACATTAGTCCTTTCTTTTTATAAGTGACTCATCACATTGTTAAAAGTTTATGTAGTACATTTTTGTCAATTTTAAAAAATAATTGGTACAATTAAAATTTCTGTCAAGACTATTTTAGTGTGTGCGATTAATTTAAAAATTGACTTTAAAACTTAGCTCGTATGATATAACTAGCTTTTTTGAATAAATCATCTCAATTTTTATTTCAATTAAGTTTGTAAAATTTAATTACATATACTATACAAGATAAAAAGATATTATGTATAAACTAAAAATTAACCACTAAATCAATCATTATATATTTGTGTATAAATATATATGTTGTTATATACATTTTTAATATATATTTCATATTTCAACTCATATATATATATATATATATATAATTAATTTAGCGATTAATATTTGATATACCAATAGCAAAATTGATACAAGATTTAAGTGACAAAAGAAAACATACAAGAGAAAGTCTGTCTTGTATATGATACATCACACTTTATAAGATCAAGTAAAGAAACAATTAACAGAATTCATTCTTAATTTTTACCTGACAAACAAAATTTGGATTCCACCTTCAAGAAACAAAAATCTTCTTCCAAATTTATCCATGGAAAGAATATAGTAATAATGAAAGAGTAAACTTTTATTTATACTCATAAAAAATCAGAATAGTATCAAATTTATTCATAAATAAAAGAATTAATTTTGTATCTATAAAAGATAATAATGTGATAAAAATGATAGTTTTCTACAACTAAATTTATTAATAAAAGATTTCTCAGTATTAAGAACTTTTATAAGTAAAAATAATAATTTACTGAATGTTCATAAGTGCAAATTAAAGTTAGTTAATTCTATTTATTCTTGGATAGATTGGATGACATATTAAATGCAAGTTTATATATGATAATTGATAAATTGAAGCATGCATGTTGTAACTAACTTTTACCTGGCAAAGTAACATTTGGATGCCACCTTCAAGAAACAAAATCCTTCTTCCAAATTTATCAACAGAAAATATAGAAATAATGGTGGCAACAACATTGACTCCACCGGTGATGACAGCAGACATAAGAGAAGCATTACTCCCAAACCCTAAAGTTTGGAAAAGAACGGGCGCATAGAACATAATCACATTGATCCCAGTGAATTGTTGAAAGAATGGAATCAACGAACAAAAAACAAGTTGAGGCCTATATTTTGCTTCTATAATATTCTTCCATGCATTATCCACTTTTTTCGCTTCCTCACTTGCATTCACAAGTTCTTGAAACTCCTCATCCACATCATCAATGCCGCGAATTCGTTGCAACATTTTTCTAGCTTTTTCTTGTTTACCTCTTTCGATCATGGAGTTTGGCGTGTCATCTAAGAAAATTGCTCCCAAACACAAAATAATTGCCGGAACTGCCCCTATTCCCAAGGAAAATCTCCATCCATTCTTAATCTTGGCAAGCTTGTAGTTGATGAGATTCGCGATTAAGATTCCGATTGTGATCATCAATTGAAATCCAATGTTAAGTGCGCCTCGAATCTTCGGAGGCGCCATTTCGGATAAGTACAACGGAACAGACTGTTTGTTTGTTCACAAAAAAAAAAAACCTTACGCGTTAATTAGATGATAAATGATAATACTTTTATCCATAGCGAAAATAGGTATGCAGTATATCATATGTGAAAAATATACATATGATATTTCACAAATGAATTAGTATGCAATATAAGCGAATTTGCATGCGATACATACGCTACCTGATTAGTGAATTCATGTAACTATGATTTTACCTGATTGCAAAATCCGACACCAAAACCAAGCAACAAACGACCGATGATAAGCATGGCAACGTTGACGGCGAAAGCGTCTAACAAGGAGCCGACAAGAAAGAAGATTCCGCCGATAAACATAGAAATCTTGCGGCCCATGATTCTTGTTATGGAGGAAGCAAAGAAAGAAGCAACCAATGCGGCGAGATATAAAGAAGAGGTGAACAATGTGAGCAATGGATTGTCGAATTTGCAGTATTGACTGTGATGATGAACACCGGATTGGTCTTTCATTTGGATGTAAACATTGGGAAAGAATTTGAGTAAAAATTGGTCCATGGAAGTCACGCCTCCTGTGATGCCAAGATCATAGCCAAAGAGTAAGCCTCCCATGGCGGCAACAATGCATGTGACTATGACGAATAATGTGATCTTTCCTTCGTGGTGGGTTCTACCACCTCCTGTTGCGACAACACCTCCTGCCATATTTTGAACTCTTTATGTCTTTCTTTACATTCCATTCATGTTAATTCTTAACATTCCTTTCCCAAGGAGGAAACTTATATGCACCACTTCTGCCTAGGATGTGTTTTATTTTTAGTATTAAGAGTGGTTGATAAGAAATCAGATAATATAAAAAAAATAATAAAATATTTATTTTTTATATTAAAAAATAAAAAAGTAAATAATAATAATAATAATAGTAGTAGTAGTAGAGGGTACCTTTAATATTTATTTAGGTTTGTAAACTAATTAAATTGGAATAAGATTTAGATTCCATAAATATAGAGAATTTAGACACCAATAAAACATGGTTTTAAAAATCGGACCGGTCGGTCGAATCGGTTTAACTGAGAACTGACAATGAAAACGATATGATCTGCTGTTAATAATTGCTAATTAAAAAATCATTTGAAAATCGCTGAATCGGTCGAAAATTGATCGGTTGAACCGGACTGGTAACCGGCCAATTCTATGAAAACGACGCTGTTTTGTGTTAAAACTTAAAAAAAATCCAAATGTGCAAGCCTTTGAAGCCATTCGACCATTCCATTCGTGAACCCCCCTTCCCCCATCATTCGTGAACCCCTCTTTGGAGCAAAACCCTAGCCGCTTCTTCCTCAGGTTCCTTGCAGCCGCCGCCCCAGGTTCTTCGTTCTCGTCGCCTCCGCTTCTTCCTCATCCACTGGCTTCTCTCTTCGTGGCTTGGAGGTTGGAGCAGCTCGCCATTTACTGTCGTCTCACCTGTCGCCATCGTCTTGTCTCTCGTCGGTTGCTGTCCGTGTCTCTGTCGAAGGTGAGTGGCCGTGCTTTGCTTCTTCCTTTTAATTTTGATCTGGTTACTGATGGCTCTGGTTACTGAATGCTTCGTTCTTCTTCTTCCTTTTAATTTTTGAAATTTTTGCTCAAATATTGTTGCTAATGTTCTTCTTCTTCTGCCTTGCTAATGCTCTGTTTAATTTAGTGTTGTTTTAAACTTTTGAATTTATGCCTTGCTAATGCTCTATTTAATTTCTAAAATTTCATTCAGTGTTTAATATTTAATTTAGTGTCAACACCACCTTGCTGAATGGTGTTGCTGTTCGATAATGTACTGGTGTTGTTGTTTTAGTGTTTTATAATGTACTGCTATTTTCAGTGTTTTCTAATTACTGAATGGTGATTGTTGAGTTTAGATATGGTGTTGTTGATGATTAATTTAGTGTAACCTTTTAAATGTTTGTTCTTTGTTGCTGAATGCTGCTGGTGTTTAGATATGGTTTTGTGCCTGTTGATAACTTATAACGTGTTTGTAAAATCCGGTTAATTAATGGCTAATTAACTCATAAATGAGAACTTATTCTAGAAAGACAAAAGTATGATTTTTTTATGGCTTAATATGGTAGAGGAGATTGAGACAAGAATTTCGATACTAATTTTATAGAAATCGGACCAAGATTGGACCGAACGGGTCAAACCGGGCCAACCGGACCTATAGTGGGCCCTTGGCCCAACTAAACTAAACCTAAAACCCTCATTTCAGCACTCTCTCTCGTCACTAACACACTAAACACGCTGAAAATGGAAGGAAAAGGGGGAAGAACACTCTCTCAAGTTCTAACCCTTGTTTGATCTTCAAACCACCATAACTTTTGATCTAGAGCTTCGATTGCCGTACCGTTTGCGGCCACACGTTCACCGTGAAGAGCTCTACAAAATCCACTACATTATTCTTGAGGTAAGCCACGATTTTGGTTCAGTTTCTCATCCCCTAAATTCGAATTTCATGGTGAAAAGTGTTGAGATTTTGGGCTCTTTGATGTTATAGGACCCAACTCTCTTGAAGGAGAAGATTAATCTTGTCTCCTTGAACCTTGGGTGTGGTAAGATTCTCAACCTAGTATAATTTGTTGTTTTATGATGCTTGGGTATTGAGTTGTGGTGTTTGGGTATGATAATTGTGGCTTAGGTAGTGTGTATGTGAATATTGAAACTTGATTGAGATTTTGGAAAGTTTGGAAGAGGGCTTTGGTGTGCAAAAATCTATTCTTGGTGGTGTTGAGACCTTGAGAGCTTGTGGAAAAGTGATTTGGAAGTGCTCCGATTGAGCGTGGGAAATCGACTAAGGTATGGTCTCAGTTTCCTGTATCTAAAATGTAATGTGGTGTGAAAACTTAGGCTAGATGCCCTAATATAGGCATTAAATTGTTGATGTTGTTGAATGGTTGAGATATATGATGTGGTCATATATGTGATTATGATTATTGATGCCTTGATGGTATGATGCATGAGAAATATGCATGTTGTGATATATGCTTGATGATTGATTGAGGTTGAATTGTGGGTGAAACCATGTTGATGGTGAGTATGATGTTGGTTATGTGTAATGATGGTTGATTGGAAATGGTGTTGTTGGAAATTGGGATGAGGAAGGATGTATGACATGTTAATGTGTTTGCAATTCAGCCACTTGATTGAGATGGGTTAATATGGTGAGATGGTGGTTGTGATTTTGATGAAAATGTTAAGGTATGAGTTGAGGAGGCTTGAGGTTAATATTGGTATATTTGGGTTGTTTTTAAAAAGGGTTGGAATTGGTTGTTTTGAAAATGGCACTTTGTGGTTTTGTATGAAAATATGATTTTTAGGCATACTTTGACGGAACATAACTTGGACTCCGGATCCCCGTTTTGTGCCAAACTTATTTAAAAATAAAATTGGATCCGGGATGTTCATGCCATTCAAAGAACGGGCAAAAATGATTTGAAACAAAGAAGTTATATCCGTCGAAAGATTGGGGTTTGAAACTCTGAATTCTGTAGCTTTTAACATAGAAAAAATTTTGGTAGAACGCGCATCCACGCGTAGGCATGACAGACGCGTACGCGTTGTTTTCACCATCCACGCGTGCGCATGGTGAGATGCACCAAATGCCCAGCCTAATTCCCGATAGTTGTGCGAGAATTGTGCCAATATTGTGCGTGGGGCACAAACCATACCCACGCGTACGCGTGGCTGACGCGTAGGCGTCGCTTAGTTGTTTTCACATCCACACGTGCACATGGGCGACGCATACGCATCGATGGACTTTTTGGCAATCCACGCGTGCGCGTGGACGGCGCGTACGCGTGACCCTATTTTCATCCCAAAGTTGATTTTTGAGTTTTAAAAGTCAAATTTCATACTTCTAAGCCTCCGATCTCACCTCTTATGTCTTAAGTCATTATGATATGCCTAGCAATGAGAAAGGAGCAAGGGGATGTGGTAACTTGTGAATGAAGAAAGGGAAAAATTTATGATCAATGATGATCAAAGATGATTATATGAGATATGGAGGATGGCGGTGGAAGTGCTTTATGTGCCATGAGCCGAAGGGTTGTAACTGTTAATGAATTGGCTGGTTCTGGATTGAACTATGAGTCGGATGGCTGAGTTATTGCCAAATTACAGCGGAGCCATTATTGATTTATGGCCGAGTATGATTACATATATGCGTATTGAATGAAATGTGAATGTTGCACTTCCACTATCTGAGATACGAGTTTCCCTGGGTGAAAGCAGTGGCTAGCCACCATGTGCTCCAGGTGGAGACTCGATACTCTGCTGACCCTATGTTGTAAGTGTGGCCAGACATTGTGAAAGTTCCGGATGAGCTCGCCCACGTGAATATACACCAGTGAGGGTGTTGGATATGAATTATATTGAGTATAACTCGAGTTGGGGATGCACGACAGAGGGACAGTCCAATGGTTAGCTACCAGGACTTGTCGGGTTGGCTATATAACCGACAGATGATATCATCAGCCATTAGGGACAGACATTCATCATATGCATATTATGTGAATTGTTTGTAATTGCCTAATTGACTACATATTACTTGCTAATTGCCTAAGTGTCGTATCTGTTTCCTATTTGTATATCTCTTGTCTGAAATAACTGTGTTTGTCATATTATACTCCTGCTGGTGGTTAGGAGGTCTGAAAGACTTGGAAAGGTAAGTAATAGATAGAATGAAGAATCTTTAGTTAGTTGCCATTTATGGTTTAGTGTATTTATAAGCTTTGAATTTATCTGGTGGAAGTTCTAGGACTGCCTTTGGCTTTCCCAGGACATTATATGTTAGATATGTGGGCACTGTTACCTTACTGAGAACCTCCGGTTCTCACCCATGCAAATTTTGTGGCTTTCAGATGCAGGACGTGAGGCTTCTCGCTGAAGCATGCTGGAGACTTCTGGATTAGCGAAGATCCTTGGTTCTCGGGACTCTATTTTGGTTTATATGTTTTGCTTAGATACTTGTTATCTCCACTAATAATATAAACTGTGATGACTCCTCTTAGAGGAGGTTTTGGAGAATAGGTTTTCTGTATTTATGTTCCTTTGGGTTTCCTTGGGGTTTCTTATTTTATTTACATGTATATATTTCTATGCTCGGACCGGTTATCTTTGCAACCAGATTTTGAGTTTTGATATTCCCGTTTTTGACACTCTTTTCTATATATATAATCTCGCTTCAGCTTATTCCTTTATTCGTTACGTTATCGATTGGAGTGTTGCACTTTCGAGTTACGATTTTGTTCTACCCCTTTTTCTTCAAAGGCTCCTAGTTATAATCATTTCTCATACTATTATACGTACTAAATTTTATTTTTAGAGGTCGCAATACCTTGCCAACTCTAAATTATAACTTAAGCATAAGACTCTATATGATAGGATGTTACAGTGTTGTTTGTCCTGAGGTTTTATGTTGTTGCATACTTGTTTTTCTCACAGCTTTATGTTTTAGGAATGGTTTTTATTGGCCTCATTTTTTAAGTGTTTGTTTTATTTATAATAATTTGTTCCTATTTCATGGTATGAATCTAAATTAACTTTTCACTTAAGTAGTTGTTATGTTTATCATCTAAATTCAATAAATTTGTTGATTTATATTTCATTTATGTTTATCAGCAAGCTTCCAAATTGTTTCTATAGTACCTGCCCCTACTTTTTAATTGTTGTACAAATGAATGTGTGATATATGTTGATTGTCTCTTCTTTTTTACCTCTTGTTGACTGTGGTAGAGTTGCTTGTTTGTTTATAGGATTTGGAGCATTTTCCAATTGAGATTAATTGGTTATGTATAACTTATTCATTTTCTCAATAACGTTCACATACTAAATCATGTTGCTGTTTCAGCCTAGTTGATGTATTATATAAGCCGAATTTATTAGCTATTGTTATTTTAATTGCTATCCACATGTGTATGAGAATGCTTATGGGATTTTAGTCTTCTTGTCTTGTATATGAATCCTAAAATCCTAAAATGCCGATAAATTTAAAATTCTTATTGTAGTATTTTAAATTTGTAGGATATTTTAAGATTTATATTATTCTATAATTATATTTTAAAATGTTCATTTATAATTTATTTATTATTTTATTCTAAAACGGTTTTTTGGTTGAACCACGGTTAGAACGGTTGGACTAATGAACCAGTAAATCAATGACTAGAACGGTTTGATGACCGGTCCGATTCTCAGAACCTTGCAATAAAGTCATATAGTACATACTATCACTATAAATATAGAATCTTTAGTGTATACAAACATACTAGTTTAATAATATTTTCAGATCAATATTATTCATCTTAAAAACTATTTTCTCTCTCCATCTTCCAATCATTTTTAATTCTTTCATCTTTATTTCATAATCTCCACATGGTATTTAAAGCATTAGTTTAATCCATGGCTTTACCTGTGAATTCAGCAAATCAAAAATTTTTTCTTGTTCCTAGCTATTTTGGATAAGCATGAAAAAAAAATTTTGTTACTTGATAACAACAAACGCTCTTCACAATCAAATGACAGAATCTAAAAGATCACATATAGTTAAAGAAAAAATGTCTGCTAAATTTAAATTTAAAGAAACAAAGGCGGCTGATAAGATTTCTTTTACATATTCAAAATGAATACAACAAGACTATAATCTATGTTCTTGGTTCTTAGCATATGTAGATTCTTCTTTCAAGAATCGAATTATCCATTATATTGTTTTTTAGCCTTGGAAAAATTTGGCAAAAACTTTATAACTATTATGCAGAATCAACTAAAATAAAGACCAAGCAATCAAGGAATCAATTGAAGATGACCAAGAAAAAGAACTTTACCATAATTGAGTATTTGTCAAAAATAAAAATAAAAAATTACAGATTCATTAATAGCAATTGATTTTTAGCTTAGCAATGGAGATTATATGGAGGCTATTTGTGAAGGTTTGCCAGAAGAGTTTTCTAGCTACGTCACCCTTATCCAAGCTAAATTTGAATTGTTTAGCATAGGTGAGGTTAAAAAACTCTTAATATCTCATGAAGCTTGTAAGAATCGCAACTAATCAACCAGTTAATTAAGCGGTTATATTGTCCACGTTATGTTCTGAAAAGTTAGAGTGAGAATTTGAGGATTTAAATGCAATTTTTGGACTTAGTGGGTCTTTCTGAGTAAGAAAATGTGTTTTTTGCGAAAAACTGTGAAAAACCGTAAACCTGTAGTTGAACTGGTTGAACCGGTTCAAGTCTGCCTGGTGCTGCGCAAGGAAAAGTGAAAACAGTCAAAAGCCTTAGAAAAATATTAGAAATGAAAAATCGGGCGTTAATTTTAAAGGTTTAGCCCGAAGTTGGGTCAAACGGGATAAAAACGCTAACGGGTTGGACCGAGCCTAAGTTGGGTCCAAGCCCAACATATATAAGAGTTCATTTAATGAACCCATGCAGCCACAACACCATTAAACACACACACACACACTCAGCAGCAAAGAAAAGAATGAAGATGAAGAAGAAAATACTATTCACATATCTCTTCTTTTTACGATATCTCGAGCTACGGTGCTCCAATTTGCGTGGCGTCAGTGGCTACGCATTCCTTGTGAAGAGCTCTACAAAACCCATATAAGAAACTGGTATGAAAAGCTCAAAATTCTCTCAGTTTTTCTCTCCAAAATTTCGGGTTTTTTAGGGCTTTGGGTTAAATGAGTTTTTGTGATTTTGGATGTTTAGGTTTACTCTAATCCTTGCTTAGCATTGGATTTTGGCTATCAAATCTGCTGGAAAAGGTAAGAGACATTAAATCCTTGTGATATTATGTTAAAATGGAACCCTAGGTTGATTTGTAATGGTTTATGCATATATAATTTGATTATTGTGAGTTTGGAGCTTGTTGGTACTTGTTGGAGTTACAGTGGTGGCTTGTTTGTGGTTGGAAGGTCATTTGGTGCTCAATGTTGAGTTTTGGTTCATATAGAAAATCAGCCAAGGTATGGTTTCGGTTTCCTCTATGTAGTATATAATATTCATGGACACTTAGACTAGTGACCTATAGGATATGATTGAATTAAATTTGTTGTTGGAATTGTTGTATGATGATGTATGATGATTTGATGATTTGGGTTGTTGATGAATTGAAATGTTGATGTTGATAGTATGGTATTGAGGATTGAGATTGAAATTGATTATGATGATTGTAGGAAATGGTGGAATGGAATTTGATTAATGTGTTGATTTAAAAAAAATGAATGTATTGTTATGTATTTGATAATGGAAATTGATTAATGTGGTTGGTGGAGGAATGATTATAATGTTATATGTTTGATATTTGAGGTTGAGGATATTGAAGGGTGAATGAAAAAATTCAGTATAAATGGTAAATTGTGACACAAAGGGTGAGTTATGAGGTAAATTGGAGTTGGTGTGGTTTTGGTTTGATTTTGGTTGAAATGTTTTGAGAGTTGAGGATTGGCAAAATTCTGCATAATCTATTTTCTGGCAGCAGCTTCAGACGCATTTTGGGAACGATCTAACCATCACAATTGAATAGGATTAATTTTTCTTGAATCTTTATGATGTGTAGAAAAATCCTGGAAAATTTGGTTAAAGTTTAACGGTTGGATTAGGAGATATAAATTTTTGAAGTTTGTTACTTTAAAATTGATTTTCTGCTGCAAAATAATCAAACCAGCAACCTTCCAAGCCTATATCTCCCAATCCTAACCATAATTTTGAATGAGAAAAAAGGACATTGAGACTTGGACTATTTTCTTATTTGTGTCAAAATTTTAGACTATTATAAATTTTGTAGAAGGAGTTATGATCGTTTTAAAAATAGAGCTCTTAGCTATTTTGACAACAAAACTAGTTTTTGAAAGTAAACTTGTAATTAGCATAACTCTCTCCAAAAAAATGATTTTTCTATGAGACTTAAATTGATTTAAATCTCTATGAGTCTAGTTTATTTCTGGAAAATTTTAAATACATCAAATGAAAATATCATTTTTGGTGGATTTTTTAAGAACAGGGTAGCTTGCTGTCTTGGTGCAGAGATTTCAAACTTAAAATCAGTTTTTGCAAGAGAAATGGTTTTCCTTTTTTATCTTATTCAACTAAACTATTTCAACTGGGTTCAAATCTATAGAATACTTTCATTTTAAGTCTAGAGATAGAGAATTAGGCTTGTAAACTTCTGTGACACCTATTTAAGACTTTTAGCTCGTTTTTGGATATCAAAACATAGAGAAGGTCCTAGGTGATTTTAACTTGGTAATTTGATAAAAAGTTAGAAAACGGAGGCTTAGGTTTCAGGTGTACTGAGGATGGGCTTGGTGGAATGAGAACGAGGAATGAAGATGTTGGATTGAAAGTGGTTGAGATGAGTCGAGGACTCGGAATGAGATGATGGATCCATGGTATACTGAAAAATATTTTCTGAAAACCACTTATGTATCATTTGTATATTGAGATTATGAGATGCTATGTGCCCGGTTGGGACGGCGGTTGGATCTCACCTATCGAGGTAGCGGCGGCGGTGTAAGGGCAGTGGTTCATCCCGCTTGCGTTGAGATGCAAGGTCGGTGACAAGAGTATCCCGCTCGCATCCCTTCGGATCAATAGAGCGTGCAAGCGCAAAATCCTGGACAGTGATCCGAGTACTATATCTTGGGAGTTCCTATATGATGATTCCGAAGGGCGACGTCTCCATGGAGATGTGTCGGGTTGGTAGTTGAACCGACAATATGATATCATAGCCAATAGGGCAGGCATTCATCATGTGTATTTTCTATCTGTTTGTATACTTTGCCGACCTATAATTGTACGCCTAATTGAATAACATGCCTATTTGCTTACTTGAACTACTTGCCTTATATGCTTCTACTTGTGTTTTACTTGCATTGCTATTAATTGTGTTTTCTGATGGGATTGAGGAGGTTCGGAAGGCGGTGGCGTTGGGATCGCATGGAGGATAGGTTGGTGAAGGCTGTGGGATAACGGTGTTTGGTTAGAATAGAAATTCTTTAAGATAGAGTACCCTGTCTATTTATGTTAAAACATATATGATACTTATTTGTTTTAGTATGCCTGAAGATTGAATCTTGTGATGGATATGAAGTCTAGGATTGCCTTTGGCATCCCGGGGTCTTATATCTTACATCACTGGGCACTATTACCATACTGAGAACCTCCGGTTCTCATACCATATTTCTGTTGTATTTTTCAGATGCAGGTCGTAACCCACCTCGGTGAGTTGCTTTGATGGTGACAGGAGCGAAGGATATCTATCTATTTTGAAGTCTTTTGATCTCTTTGGTATATGTCTCTCATCTTTTGTATTTTGCTTTGCCTAGAGGCTTGAATTTGAGAGAACAAAACTTGTATAAGCTATTTTTACTATCTGGTTTCATGTATGGTTTGTATATGGATAGCTAGCTTAAACTCCGCGAGCCGTGGCTAGAGTCTTATGACATTATACTATTGTACTATGATATTTTGTTATTTTATACCTGTTTCTTGTGCCTTAAGTCAGTAGCTTCGTTAGCACATTTTGCGCTTTTGAAATCCTATTTTTGAGCTGCATCTTTCATCAGGCTTCTAGATTATATAAAATTATTTCTATATATTATATGTATGAGCTTAGAACTGTCGTAATCTTTGATTAACCTTTGCTTTACGACGCGAGCTAAAGCTTAGGCTAATTATGGTGTTACAAAGCTACCATTAAAAAATTCAAACAGAATTCTTTAATAACGGTTCAAACAAATCTTACTCAAACTAATTTTCCAAATCCAGAAAACTTTAATCGTCCTTATGAAGGTAGAAGGGGTGCTAGAGGTGGCAAATTCTATCATGTAGGCAGAATCTCTTGGAAAATCAATAATAGGTAGATTTGTCAAGTTATTGGACAGAAAGCCCTTCAATGCTTCTTTTGATATGATCATAGTTACTAAGGAGCTTCTACTACAAATTCCTGAACCTCCTCTCCAACTATCAATCAACCACCTCCTCTACCAGCCTCATTTCATCAACCATAATCATTTCTTGCATCTTCTTCTCAAAATTCAGATATGTCCTGATATCCTCATTTTGGTGTCTCTCACCACCTCACTAATGATACATCAAGTTTTATTTCAGCCTTAGAATACACAAGACTTGATCAATTATACATAGTCAATGATTCAGGTTTGCTTATCTCTAAATCTAGTTATTCATATATTAAGAATTCATCTAAAAATCATGTTTTCATTTTAAAGAATCTTTTTCATATTTCTCAAATAGCTAAAAAATTAATTAGTGTTTAAGATTTTGTTTGGACAATAATGTCTTCTTTGAATTTTATCAATTTCATTGTGTAGTTAAATCACAAGATACCAAACAAGTGCTCCTTCAAGGACAACTTAAACATGGGCTATATGTGTTTGATCAAGTTTGTATTCCAAAATCATGTGATGATAATTCATATTTGCATGCCTTTTTAGCTATTTGTAGGACAAATTTGGAGTTATGGCATAAACAATTAGGCCATCCATCTCCAATTATTATTAAAATTGTCCTTAAACAGTTTAATCTTCTATTTTTTAATAAATTTGATTTAATATCTTTTGTTTGTGAAACATGTTGTAAAGAAAAAATGCACACCTTATCTTTTTCTTATTCTGAAACCACTTATACTACACCCTTACAATTAGTTTTCTTGGATATTTGGGTTTGCTCCTTCTATATCTCATTCTCTCATTCTGATAATTTTATTACTCGAGTATTGTGGATGCCTTCACTAGATACACATGTGTTTACTTATTAGCTACCAAGTCTCAAGTGTTTACAATTTTACAATAATATAAATCTATGATGGAAACTCAGACAGGTCAAGTTCTTAAATCTATTCAAAAAGATAATACCAAAGAGTTCTTATCAAATGAATTTAAAACCTTTCTTAATACCAATGGCATCATTCATAGATTGTCATGTCTTTATACTTACCAAAAATAAGGTGTTGTAGAGATTAGAGAAGAAGCATAGACATATCTATGAAATGGATTTACCTCTCTTGCTGCTGTACATTTGCCAATAGAATACTGGGAGGATGCCTTTCTTGCTGCTACTTTTCTTATCAATAGATTGTCCACCAAATCACCCCTTTGAGCTTCATCATTCTAAGCCCCCAGATGATTCTATTTTGAAGGTTTTTGGGTGTGCTTGTTATCCAAACTTAAGGCCTTTTAATAAACATAATTAGACTATAGGTCTAAATAATACAATTTTCTTGGTTATGCTCCTTTTTCAAAAGGGTGTAAATGTTTAAAACAATATGGTAAAATTGTTATTGGACGTAATATTATTTTTTTTATAAAAAAATTTCATTTTCCCTGTTTTTCCATAAGAATGTTGTCTCTGATTCATCACTAACCTGTTTTTTATAAGTATAAGATGTTACCTTAGATTCTTATTTCAAATTCTGGTACATCACAGTTACTTTGTATCCCAAGTAAAGCTCCAATTACATCAACTATGTTTACTAACTCCAATACAGGTTCTACTCCTTCAACTAACAATGCTTCATCATTTATTAATTAATCACCTTTTGAAGAAGTTATTATAGATTTTGCACCAATACTAACTTTTTATTTTGAAATTCAGCTTCCAAGGTTAATGATATGGTAACTTGTTCTAAATCGGTGTCTCTAAGCCTAAGGCTCTTATTGCACATTCTAATAATATTGACTTGGTTAATAATGTTTCCAGTATTGTGTCTCAAGCTAAGAACTCCTCTTATTGGTTTCAAGCCATGAAAAAAGAATATACTGCTCTAATGAAAAATAAAACTTGGCATTTAGTCTAGCCACCACCCAACTACATAATTATTGAGTCTAAATGGCTGTTTGCCATTAATCGTGGACCTGATAACTCTATTAAAAAAAATATAAAGCTCACCTTGTGACCAAGGGATACTATCAAATTGAGGGCATCGATTATTCTAAAATCTTTAGCCCGGTTATTAGACCAACAACTATTAAAGTCATCTTATCCTTGGCTTTATCTAAAGGTTAGTCTCTTAAGCAATTTAATTTTAACAATGCATTTTTCAATGGAAATCTCACTAAAAATAATGTGTACATGGCACCACCCCTGACCTCTTCAGTTTTGGTTCTGGTTTAGTATGTAAACTTGACAAGGCCATTTATAACCTCAAGTAGGCTCCTGGGACTTGGTTTTCTAAACTATGCACTATTCTATTTATTTTTGATTTTCAAATTACTTCATCTGGTCCTTCTTTATTTGTTCGTTTCACAACCTCTTCTACTTTTTTCTTCTTGCATATGTTGATGACATAGTCATCACAGGTAGTGATAAATCTGAAATAGAATCCATTATCTCTCAGTTGAATTAAATTTTCTCATCAAAGGACTTAGAGATACTGCATCATTTTTTAGGCATGCAATTTAATTTTTTGCTTTTTAGTGACATACATATCGCCCAAACTAACTATGTTTGTGATCTCCTTAAAAAGGCATCCATGGATAAGTCAAACTCAATTCCCACATGAGATGGATGACCAGAAAGGCAAAAGGACGACCAGTATTAACATGATTACGTAATGAGATGGACGTTGTTGAGAGATCTGAAAAGAGGTGCTATCTTTGTCGTCAGAAAAGTCATACGAGGCAAGGATGTCCTAACACTCCAACATCGGATCAGTGATATAGTACTTTAATAGGATAGTAGTGTTGTTTCATGTCAATTTCAAAAAGTTTATGTAATTTTAACGCATGTGTCTAAATATTTACTCATTCGAATAAAGTGTGTTGTTTCCATTTACTTGTTAAGTTTTCACATTTTTAAATATAGCATTCAGATAAATAATATAACATACATAGCAAACATAAGCAACTGCTACATAATTCAGAAAGTAACAAGATTTCTAAAGGCTATAAGTACCAAAAAATAAATAGAAGATGAATACACAATATAAAGCACTATATATAGTTATAGTGAAGTCACTATTATTGTCTATGATGGTGATCAAGCCGGTGTCCCGTCCCACATGCAGCTGAGTGTGTTGGTGCAGAATTTTTAACCACAACTTACTGGCAAGTGCACCGAGTCATACCAAGTAATAAACTCACGGTGAGTGGGTGTTGATCCCACAAGAATCAATGGATTAAGCAAGCAAGGTCAATTGATTATTCTAGTCATACAATCAAAATTTAGGGTTTCAATAGTAAATAATATGAAAACAGAAAATTAAACAAGAAAAAACTAAAATTGGTTAAGAAAGTAATATGATAAAGATAGTTAAGGTGTCAGAGATATTTCAATTTTGGAATTAATAATTATATTTATCTACTTTGATCATGCAAAGATATAATTCATGACAAACCCTAGGTGATTGAACTCCTATTCCTAGGCAATTCAATATTCTCTAACCCAACCAACCGTCAATTCTTTGATCAATCAATTGTGTTAGAAGGTTAAGTTCAAAATCTTATTTATAAGCCACACAATCCTAAGAATCCAAAATAATCCAATTATATATAACGTATCACATTAAATCCAGACATTCAAGGAGTTGTGAGAAAAGTTTTTCAAGCTTTAATTCTAGTGATGTAACTTTTCCAATATTCAAAAGAATTTAATTTAGATTAGGGTTATTTTTCAATACACACTAATTCGTAGGATGAAGAACAAAACCAATTATTAAACGTAAATCAACGCATTAATCAAGAGTAGAAGAATAAATAATTATTAATCCATCAAAATAAATAGAGCTCCTAACCTTAACAATGAAGGTTTAGTTGCCCATAGTGCAAAGAAATTAAAATCCTAATTTAATGTATAAAACCTAAAACTAAAAAGAATGAAAGACAGAAGAGAGAATGTCTTCACGCTGCCTAGTCCCTTTTTTTCTTTTATATAAGCGTGGTTGGGCTCTAGGCCGTGTTGCTGGCATGGTGGCGCTAATGCCACTTATGATACAAACCGCGTGCTCCTTTCTGAAGGTCTGGCGCTAAATGCCAATTTTTTGGCGCTAAACGCTAGGAGTCCCGAGAAGATGGTGATGCTGGACGTTGTTTGGCGCTAAACGCCAATGTTGCAGTATTTAATTATGTGATGCCAGAGATCAAGTATACACTAGTATATATCGTTGGAAAATTTTAGAAGTTGGCTTTCTAATGCCACTATAACCGCATCATTTGGACTTTTATAGCTCAAGTTATGCTCATTAAAGTGTGAGGAGGTCAGGGTTGACAGCATCCACGAATTCTCTTTGCACTTGTCTTCAATTTTTGGTTCCTCCTTGTTCTTTTGCTTCTCTTATCCTAAAATTTCTTTATAAGAATCATGAAACCAAGAAAATAAAAGTACTAATAGAATAGCCTTGAAAATTATATAATTATCAAGCAAAATTCATAACCTTTTTATAATAAATGCCAATGAAAATTGCTTAAGATGCTCATGCATCACAACACCAAACTTAAGCTCTTGTTTGTCCTCAAGCAAGCAAAAAATCATGGCATAGTTATCAAACTTTCCAACCTTAAAATACAAGGGTGAATGGTTGCAATTCAAATGAGTTTGGTTAGCCGTTTCACATATGCACAATTCAACACAATTGGCTATAATCTTTCAAAGCCTCTGTCCGGATTAGATTATAGAATCCTTCCTTGAATAATTTCCTTGAAGCAAGCTAATTTACTTTCCTTTCACAGCTTATTTTCTTTGGGTGCTTTGCACTTTGAGTCTAGCCGTGACTCTAAATGGTTTGTCTCAAGCTTTACTGGACACAGAAACACCACAAGCACTTGATTGGGGAGCTCTTTGAGCTTACCATGTCCTTTTAACATTCTCCATCATTGGTGCTCAGAGCCTTTGGCTTTCTCTTCTTTTGGGGGGAGTACTTTACACCTTGAGTCTAGTCATGACTCTAAATTCTTTGTTTTCAGGCTTTTGTTTAATATTTAAGCACCACAAGCACTTGACTCGGATCCTTAGTAAGTGGTACTCAAAGCCTTCAACTTCTTTTTCAACCCCTTTTTTTCTCATTACGTGTTTTTCCTTCAAGGCTTTGTCAAGTATAAAGATCCCATAATAGTCCTCTAGACTAAGGCCTCAAGCAATTTAGCTCAGCTTGTGTTGAACATTCTTAGTTAGTTTGACCTTCCAAACTTACATTGTCATACTCTTTATGATCAATCTCCTTTTTCTTTTTATTTTTTTCTTGACACATGATCCTTGCCCATATTTAAGAGCAAGCACAATTATAATTGTGGATTGTGAAAGACAAGTAATGATATGTACTTGACTAACAAGACTCACAAATGCATTATATAGGATAGAACAAGATAACATATGCATATAATTAAAAAAGAAGGAAACGAAGTCAATAACCTTAGTTCTCATTGCCATCATCTTCCTCATCTTTCTTTTCATTATCTTTTTAGGCTATGTAGAGCATAGCCTCCAACACCAAACTCAGAATGATTGCTTGTCCTCAAGCAATAAAGAAAAATAGTGGTGACAGAAATGGGAATAATCATGATTGTCTAGTAGAAATAAGGAAGCAAGGTGAAAACTCATTCAAATAGAACAAGAAAAATTAAAAACAAAACAAAAAGCAAGACAAAAATAATGCAAAATAAACATGTTGCTAGGAAGAGTGGACCTTGCATGGGTGAAGTGGGACAACACCAAACTTGGTGTGAGAGCACCAAACTTAGTGTGACACAACCAATGAGAGGCTAAGCCAAGTACCCATTGAAATGCAAGCATCATGTTGGTGTAGTAGCACCAAACTTAATCCTTGAAATACATATGCAACATGAAGCAAAGTAAAAAAAAAAAAAAGAAATTACCTAATGTTAGGTTGCCTCCCAACAAGCGCTTGTTTAACGTCACTAGCTTGACGGTTGGTTCTTGGATTTTCTTCTTCTTCTTCTTCCAATTTGTTAAGAGAAATGACTTCAATGGACATGAGGAGAAAAAGAATATACACCAAAAATCAACCCCCATACAACTTTCTGATTCAATAGGACTAAGAAAAGCATATTCAAGTGTTGGGAAAGAATACTTTAATTCAAATGTGGGCAGTGCATTCAGAATTTTTTTCTCAGAAGCTTGCATGCATAGAGTTGAAGGGACTTAAATGGATACCTCCTTAATTATTGGAATGTTCATGCATGGAGTATGCATGGCTTCCTCCTTTGTTTGAGCATCCTCCTCCTCTTCCATGTGTGAGGGTGGAGAGTTCTCTAATTCCCTGAAGTATGAACTCCTTTGATTGATTTTGTCACATTTTTTCGTAGGATCTTGCATTGTATCTTTTAGGAAGGAATTTGCTTATTTCTCTGTCAAATATTTGCTAATCAACTTCACATGTTTCTCTATATTTTTGACACTCATTTTTATATCATGTGTGTAACTTTGAGTAGTATTCGCTAACTCTTTCATGGCAAGCTCAAGAGCTGATGGTTCTTGATATGAATAAGGAGATGATGATTCTTGATATGAATAAAAAGATTATGATCCTTAGTATAAATATAAAGATGGTGGTTCTTGGTATGAATAGAAGATGATGATTCTTGGTATGGGTAAGGAGATGATGATTCTTGATGGATGGAATATGGAACATTGAAGTTTCTTTGGTCTTGACTTTTTCAACCAAAATATGGATAGTTCCTCCATCCATAGTAATATAAATCATTCTTTGAGTGTGAGTAGTAACCCATGTGATCTCTCTCCATTGTTTTTCTTAGCACAAAACACCCAAAACGCTCCATGTGATAAACAGAAAAGGAATAGAAAGAATTTTATTTTTAATTTTTTAATTTTATAATTAATGTTTTTTGAAACTGAAGAGAAACAGAAAAAGAAAAAAGTGTCTAATCTAGGAAATCAATCAACTGGTAGTTTGTTAATCACAATTAATTCACAGCAACGGTGCCAAAACTTGGTGCAAAATTTCTAACAACAACATACCGGCAAGTACACTGAGTCATACCAAGTAATAAACTCATAGTGAGTGAATGTCAATCTCACGAGAATTAATGGATTATGCAAGCAATGGTAAATTGATTATTCTAGTCAGACAATCAAAATTTAGATTTTCAATAGTAAGTAACATGAAAATAGAAATTTAAACAAGAATAAACTAAAATTGGTTAAGAAAGTAATATAATAAAGATAGTTAAGGTGTCAGAGATATTTAAATTTCAAGATTAATAATTATATTTATCTACTTTAATCATGCAAAGATATAATTCATGGCAAATCCTAGGTGATTAAACTCCTATTCCTAGGCAATTCAATATCCTCTAACCCAACCAACCGTCAATTCCTTGATCAATCAATTGTGTTAGAAGGTTAAGTTCAAAATCTGATTTATAAGCCACACAATCCCTAAGAACCCAAAAATAATCCGATTATATGTCACGTATCACATTAAATCTAGACAATTAAGGAGTTGTGAGAAAAGGATTTCAAGCTTTATTCTAGTGATATAATTTTTTCAAGATTAAAAATTTTCAATTTAAATTAGGGTTATTTTTCAATACACACTAATCCGTAGGATGAAAAACGAAACCAATTCTTATACATAAATCAATGCATTAATCAAGAGTAGAAGAACAAATAATTATTAATCCATCAAAATAAACAGAGCTCCTAACCTTAACAATGGAGGTTTAGTTGCCCATAGTGCAGAGAAATTGAAATCCTAATCTAATGTATAAAACTCAAAAACTAAAAGAATGAAAGACGGAAGAGAGAATATCTTCTCGCTACTCAATCCCTTTTTTTTCTTTTATATAAATGTGGTTGGGCTCTAGGCCATGTTGCAAGCGTTTAGCGCCACTTTGGTGGTACTGAACACCACTTCTGATACAAATCACGCACTCCTTTCTGCAGGTATGGCGCTAAATGCTAGTTTCTTGGCGCTAAACGCTGGGAGTCCTGAGAAGATCATGATGCTGGACACGGTTTATCGCTAAACGCCAATGTCGCGGCATTTAGCATCATGATGACAGAGAGCAAGCATAAACTAAAGCTCTGAAAGTTGACTTTCTATTGCCTCTAAAATTGTGTCATTTGAACCTTTGTAGCTCAAGTTATGTGCATTGGAGTATGAGGAGTTTATGGTTGATAGCATCCACGAATTCTCTTTACACTTGTTTTCAATTCTTGGTTCCTCCTGTTCTTTTGCTTCTCTTTTCCTAAAATTTTCCTACAAGAATCATGAAACCAAGGAAATAAAAGTACTAATAGAATAACCTTGAAAATCATATGATTATCAAGTAAAAGTCATCACTTTTCTATAATAAATGCCAATGAAAAGCGTTTAAGATGCTCATGCATCACGTGTCTGTCACTGAGGTCGGCTGGGGCGAAACAAATGACAGACTGGTGCTGTGAAGGGTGAGAGAGTGACTGATATCTTGATGACAGGAGTAACTGATAACCTGGAGGTGGAGAAGGTGGCACAATCGCCTGGTACGCTCTTATAGGTGGTACATGTGGATATATTGGAGCCGCCTGTGTAGCTTCATACATCAGAAATCCCTGGGTATAGTTCCACTGTGCTGGAGTCTATTGCTGAATGACAGGACTCACCATGTGCCCAAGTCGGTATGTGGGTTCCCCAGATGTGAAAGACGGGTCTCCCTGATGGACTAACAAATCTCTCCTACCACGATACCTATCTACGAGGGCGTCTATGATATCTGTCGGCACACGCATGAGGTTACACAACTCATTGAAGTCAATCTAATCCATCACATCGACGCCATCCTGCTGTCCTACTTTGAATGATGGATCATGTTGCTATGCTCCTGAGGAGGGGCCAATACCTCATCCCCAAAGAGAAAACGAACAGTATATGCTCCCTGCCACCATAAGTAGCCCTTTGTGGGCCGAGGATCTGGGTCGCTCTCAATGGTGGCCATCCTATGCTGGTGACCATGCTCCTTCTGCATATCATACCAAGCACAGTGTCGCTCAGGCCACCACACGTCATCACCCCGAGTCATCCTGAACAAGAACTCATCCACATTGACTGGGCCCTCTAGCCGATGTTGTTGACCTCCGAGCTGTCTATTTACCCTATCCACACGATGGAACTCCACAAAATGAAAGCACACTAAGTAACATATGGCATACTGGCGGAGAGCAGCTGCATCAATCCCTGGTGGAATGTGGGCCACCCTATTCTTGAGCCAAGTCATCTTCATCTCGAAATTATGTTTCTTGTCCTTGGGCTAGGGTGCAGGCTTATCATTAAAGAAATCCTCAACCCACTGTCTTGTGGGATGCCCATGAAACTATTGGAAATCTCTAGTGTAACTGCCTATCAAGTCACCATCTGTGTGCAATCCAAAATGGTATGGCACATCCTAGAGTGTGATGGTGGCCTCGCTCTGCGGAAGGTGGAAAGTATGGATCTTTGGTCTCTACCACTCTACAAATACAGAAAACAAGGTATTGTCGAAGATGAAATCCCTTAACTCTACTGCATGTCCAAATCCAACCTTCCTGATATAAAGATAGTAGCACCTCAGGCGGCGGGAGCCCCAAAGTAATACGATGTGTCAAGAGCAACTGAGTGACTGTACAACTCCTATTCATTAGTCTTTTACCTATTGCTTTATAATAAAATAATTAAAATATAACTTAATTAAATTTAAGCAAGAATCATTAAATAATTTAATGCATATGAATATTATTATACATAAGAGAATATATTATTTACTTAATAATATAATTTAATTAAATTTAAACATAATTCATTACCTAATTTAATGCATAAGAGAATATATTATTTAATTAAAAATAACAAATAAAAAGTATATTTTATAATAAACTAACACAATAGATAAAAATTATTCCATATATACCTAATCAAATTCTAATATTCTACTTTTTTTAACAAATCTCATCCAAATAAATATTAAACATCTAATTAACATATAAAGTAATATTAACTAAAAACTAAATAAATTAAAATATATAACTAATTAACTATTAAAAATAACAAATACACAAACTGATTTTAAAATTCATTATTCCGATCACATGTCAGATTATATTCAGCCTACTAATATTTTCTGATTGGACATAACTTCTTTATCTAACCATGTATACTTTTAAAATTAGGCGAGTGCTACGGTGCTGAAACAAAATTTTTTCAATACCTACTGAAATGAGGTGGTGACAAGAAGAGTTGGACACGTATTGCTATTATTATTGCAGGAGGAGACACAAATTACAGAACAGCAGTAGTAGCAGGAGTTGTATTGGAAATATTAAGTAGTTATTAATAATTAAATAAAGATAACCTTTTTTACTGGTTTTTGTTGTCATTGAACATGGATATGCTATTTTCATTTTGTAGTTGGACCAAATTATTCCAAAAGTGAACCATCGATCAATAATAATAATAATAATAATAATATTTGGATATGGCATGATATTTAGAGCATGTAGTAGTTATTTGTAGTTTTGTACATGAAAATTAAATAGGACCACGATAATGCTATCATAGTAATAATGAATTAAAATTATAAATCCCAGTAAAATAAATAAATAAAAAAATTAATAATAATAATAATAATAATAAAATCTTAAATTCTTCTATTATTTTATCTTTTTTTTTTATAAATTCATTAAACCTTAAAATACAAATTTTTAATTAAGAAATTATCTTTATTATAAAAGATAAATCACATAATTTAAGCATATATATAAAAGTCTAAAATAAAATAAAGAAAGTTAATAAAAAAATAATAAACAAATTAAAAAAAATGTGTTCGAAAAATTATAAACTCTAGCTGCTAAATCCTAAACCCTCTAAATTCTCGACAACAAACTCTAAACCTTAACCCTCAATTCAAAATCTCTAAATCCTAACTTAAATCATATACCATAAACACTAAACTACAAACCTAAATAAAAAATACTAAATAAATAACCTTTAACTATAAATGCTAACTCATAAATTCAAAATTATAAATCACACTTTCTATTTTATCAACAATAAACACTAATTTCTTAACCCTAAATTCGAAATAATATCATACATAGTAAAATATTAATAAAGATATTTTGTATCACTTTTTTAATTAAAAATACTAAAATTTTAATATTTATTGTATACAATCTTTTAAATTAAAAAATTTCTACTAAAACCTAATATTTCAAAATGTCAAATCTAATATTGTAATGAGTAAACGATTTTCTAATTTTTATGTGAGGATAATTTTGTTTCAAAGGATTTATTAAATAATATTAAGTTAATCTAAAATCTTCTTCTATTGTTTAGCTAGTAGTCATAAAATTATTTACAGATGTATACCTATAATTTTCATAAATTGCATTCTTTTTTTTTTTGGCCATACAAATTAAATTATGTGAATAGACTAACATACATTAACATAGAATAGACATATAACTAATTTTTATTCAGGACATATACATAATTTTAGCCTTCAATCAATTTATTAATATGAATTATCATTGTTTTTAAATCCTATATATATTCTTTTTTTAGTTTTATTTTCTTAAAAATTTACTATTCTTTTAAACTTTGAATGACTCATTAATTACTTTGTATTTATTATGCTCTTCAATTTTTTTATAAAAAAAGAAAATATTAAAATTATCAAATCACAAAATACTAGCAAAAATAATTTTTTTTTAAATTTCTAGAAATTTTTTAATTTAAAAGATTATATACAATAAATATTAAAGTTTTAGTATTTTTAATTAAAAAAGTGATACAAAATTTTTTATTAATATTTTATTATGTATGATATTATTTAGAATTTATAGTTAAGAAATTAATATTTATTGTTAATAGAATAGAACTTGTGATTTATGCTTTAGAATTTATGAATTAGCAATTTATGGTTAAAGGTTATTTATTTAGTATTTTTTATTTAGATTTGTAGTTTAAAATTTATGGTATAAGATTTGAGTTAGAATTTAGGGATTTTGGATTGGGAATTAAGGTTTAGAGTTTGTTGTTGAGAATTTAGGAATTAGAATTTAGCAGCTAGGGTTTATGATTTTTCGAACATATTTTTCTCAATTTGTTTATTATTTTTTTAATTAATTTTATTTATTTTATTTTATACTTTCATACATGTGCTTAAATTATGTGATTTATTTTTTACAATAAAAATAATTTCTTAATTAAGAAATTATGTTTTAAGGTTTAATAAATTTGTAAAAAAAGATAAAATAATAGAAGGATTTAAGATTTAATTATTATTATTATTATTATT